>NW_022475417.1:0-87697 GCF_009193585.1 Aspergillus caelatus
TTTTTTTTTTCTTTTATTTTTCTATACACATCAACCAATTAAGTGATTTTTCACGTCACACCGTTGAGAAGTCAAGTCAGATCTGACCATCCATCATCTATGGCTTTTAATTACTTGTCTCACAACATCCCGACCAAAAAAGAGCACCGGCGTCTATTAAACTTCTCTAGATAGGTGGTCCGGTCCTCAGTCAAGCTGGCAGCTGTGAAGTTGTTCAGATATCTCGAATAACTAGTCAGGTACCGGGGTGGACACCAAGTGGCCAACTGGACCTGATTGGCCTCCCAGTCATGGTAATATACCGTAACCACCGCAGCAACTCTGGGACGCTCGTCTTAGCGCAAGTGGGCAACTTATTTATCTAGAGAGCGATAACATAAGACGTCGGGTAGTATCCGACTACGCCTAAATAAGAAAAGGAAAAGAAGAAAAAGTCTGCCATGCCCCCCTATTGCCTCATCCTAGAATGTTCTGCCTAGTAGTTTACTACTACTACTGATCATGAAAATAGGGGTCCATTCACCGTTCATATCGTAGTCTTATCCTTTCTGGTGCATCTCTCCGGAGTATATTCCTTGACAAACTTTTCCTGGCGGATCCCACCAACATCAAACTATTGAATGCCTACTAGGAGTCCGTTCTAACCGAGAGTCGGGAGGAACCTCAGCCGAGGCTGAAACCTGGGCTCTGTAACAATACTGAGTCACAAAGGAAAAGAAATGGGTGAAGATGCAAGAAAATTACCATCACTATTGCATCATGGCAGATGGTACAGCGTAAAAAGTCGATATAGTAAGCCCTAAGGACGACTACTAACTGGACACGAGCTTGGACGGGTGTAGATCATCCCATCACTGATCTTGACAATCAGAACCCGGACGATGATCAGAGCGACAGCACCGAGTGGATCTCGGCAAAGGGTTCCAGACAACTTCGGCTTGTACTCGGTATCCAGCCCAGCCCTTCTTGTTATTCTCCGGATCCCGTACGACATTAGTACGGAGGGACTCACGAAACTGAGGACCAAATTTGCCAGAATTTCTTGGGACGTTTGACAAAGGACAATTTTTGGGAATAAAGTTTCCCCTTTGATTTGGGGACGGAAAAAGAACTCCCCATATGGAGTGCTTCGTCTCGGGAAATGATCGGGGCCAGTGTTTCAGACTGATGAGGGTGAGGGCTGTGTGGGTGATTGTTCCTTTCCCGCTACCCTCTATACTTAGTTAGATAAGCATGATTATTAACTAGTTAGTTAGTTAACTAGTCAGTTAACTAAAGAACATTGATATTGACCAAATGACATGTACTCCGTACATCCACGGTAATTTCCTCGTACCTCGACCTTACCCCCTCCTGTGGAAATTGCCAGCGGGAGGTTATATGCGAAGAAGCAATCTAGACTCAATCCCTCCTGATAACTTCCCGAACGCCACTGTTTCCGACCCTGCAGGTGGACAACTTTCCATAGACACGGGTAGATCGGTTTCATCTTAATTGGTGATACTCTCACGGCTTGGGATGAGTCTCCTTGACCTACTCCATAAAGAGACCCATCATTCGTACCGAAGCAGCCTCCTCAGGGTCCTTGATTAAGATCATCCCGCTGCTAATATATAGTGCCATGATGAGTGTAATAACAAGACGAAGAAAATAACTCACTGACCACCGCTTCTTTTGCGATGCTCAAAGTGACTGAGCCACAAAGGACACACAATGCAATTCTTCATCGCAAAACGCGCGAGTTGAGTTTTGCTGAGCATCTGGTTCGGAGTATAAAGTTATAAACTCCTTCGATTGTTTGGGGTTGTCTTCGTATGATGCAATTCTCTGCAGCCACCCGCGGGGGAGAATCCACCAGGGCGCCAGCCTTCGGGACTTCTCTCAACCTTCCATTCCATGGATTCAACTTTCTCCACTTTAAGAAAGCTCTTGGCCGTGTCTGACGTCCCCGACAAGAAGGCCCTTGTTACCATACTTTAAACAGTCTGTTACAACCCTGCTTCATAAAAAAGTATGACGACCCCCGCCCTCCAGACACTCCGAGCCCAATATAGTTCAACCTTGAAACGCTTTATCGCGTCGAGCAAGAACTTTGAAATCCTCACCTCGATCCCCGCTGGCCAATCCCACCTACCGGCTCACATTCCAGATGTCTTATACGTGCTGGATTCATCCTTCAATCCGCCCACTCTTGCTCATCGCAGGATAGCTGGTACCGCCCTTTTAGAGAGTTCAAGCAAAGCGCCGCGGCTTCTACTATTGCTTGCGACCCAGAATGCAGATAAACCTTCCAAACCAGCCTTGTTCGAGGATCGTCTTGTTATGATGGAACTATTTGCGAGAGACCTTTTGGCATATATACAGCCACATTTCTCGACTTCAGAGAACGAGAGTCTTCCAGTAATCGATATCGGTCTCACCAAGAAACCGTATTTCGTGGATAAAGCCGCAGAAATAGATATTGCGGGGATTTATCCGGAATCGCTTGAGCAAGTTCATCTCACTGGCTATGATACGTTGATCCGGATCTTCAACCCCAAGTATTATCCGCCAGAACATACCCTCCAGCCATTAGGGCCTTTTCTTACACGCCATCGGTTGAGGGTCACCATGCGACCGGGTAGCGAGTGGGGTGATGCGGAAGAGCAGAAGCAATTCCTAATCAACATGGCCCAGGGCAGCATGGAAAAGCAAGGCGGCAAACCTGAATGGGCTCAACGGATTCAGCTCGTGGAAGGGAGACGACCGGATGAGAGACCAGTGAGCTCTACATTGGCCAGAGAGGCAATCCGGTCGAATCCCCAAGATTTGGAAGGGCTGGTCCCCGACAACGTCCGGGAGTTCATCCTGTCCCAACAACCATATTCGGAGTAAAACGATATCACAACATTAATGAGATCTTTGTTGCGTGGTAGAGTAACTGAGATGCGCCGATGAGCGCTACCCGTCGACGATCTATTTAATACATGACGCCCTCGTTTAGGAGTACGTATATTCGCCCAGGACGACTAAAAACTTTTCCATCATAAGATTCAACCAAAACACCATACCGCCACGACGCCCGCACTACGTTTTAATAGAGTCATAGTAGCATAAAAACCACGCATTATCGTACAGCCCAGAGACCACGGCGCAAATGTCGACTTTTAATCGTCGTCCTCTTCTTCCCTTTTCCCCAAAGTATACGCAAGTCCGCCACCAACCATGTTGGCCAAGCAGAGACCCATGGTCACACCGCGGACGATGCCCCGGGCACCCCATTTCTTCATGAAGGGCTGGCGTCGCCGACCGGCAAGCAAAAGGTAAAGTCCCGACCAGGCAGCGCTAATTCCTGCGCTATCGGTCTTGAAACCTTGAAGATTGGCATAGCTCGTGAACAAAAGGACGGGTGGGAAGAGCATCGGAAGTGCTTGGAAGGGTCGCATGTACTGTGCGGTAATGAAGGTTGCGAGGAGCGTCGGGGTAAAAGGATTCTCTGTAGAATTTTGATGTTAAATATGAGATCTGCTGCAAAAAGACAGATAAAAATGGCAAAAAAAGGATCAATGGTCCAGGGAATGCTCACCTCCCCATGCTTGAGCTTTTTGCATGAGAGACTGCTTGGTCTTCTCCACTGCAGATTCCGAACCGGCCATTGTTGCGATCGGAGATTTAGGAGATCGAACTCAAAGAGTTGTAGCGAAGAATCAGTAGTTTATAAGGACGGAAAGAGAACGATTAAATTTGTTCAATTGGTTGCGACTTTGAGGTGTCGCTAACCGTGAAGCTGCTTGTGGAAGCTCATAGGTAACTAATAGAGTGATACGCTTTCCTGACTAACGTCTTGTCACCCGCGGCTTAGTGGCCGTCAGTCAACATAAATCTGAACCTTCGAAAAGACACCACGTTTATCTATCAGTAATCACAGACCAACTTTACCCCCGGACTTACACCAACCAGCATTCTCAACGCAGGGCTCCAATCAGCCAGTCGCCGGAATTTGCAAAACATCGTTACTGGATTTTCTCAGCGTCGTTTGCGAAAAAAAACTAATCCTTATCGGAACCCTTACGGACACATTCTCCTCCGACAGCCTTCGGATCCGCCGTCATCCTCTTAGGGAAGGAAACGAGGAACAGCAGGAAGGAGGTCGAGTTAGAGGCCGATAAAGACAACGGATATATTTTTGCTCGGGCGCAGGATCAGAGCCTTGCCACTATGCCGTCTGCCACAGCGTCTGGGGTAGACAATGGCGGCTCTGCGAAATCCCGCGAGCACAGCCAAGGAAATCAAGACCGCAAATATACCCCCGATCAAAAGGCAGCCGTACTACGGATACGAAAATGTTCGTCAACTGCGTATTACGAAATTTTGTCTTTAGAGAAGACGGCCACGGACAGCGAGATCAAGAAGGCGTATCGCAAGTTGAGTCTGTTGACACATCCTGATAAGAATGGGTATGAGGGGGCCGACGAAGCGTTCAAGAGTGAGTTTTCAGCTGCTTAGGTTATCGCTTCGTGCTTCGCTGCTAACGTTTGGAATAGTGGTGTCGCGCGCTTTCCAGGTCCTATCGGACTCAGACAAGAAGGCTAAGTATGATAAATTTGGAGGAGATCCGGACAGCAGATTCGGCCCCAGCTCTGGGCCTTCGGGTGCCTCTCCTTTCAGCGGATTTGGTGGTGGCTTCCCACGTTCAGCAAACTCCGGTGGTAACATGTACGAAGAGGAAATATCGCCGGAGGAGTTGTTCAATCGCTTCTTCGGTGGCGGTTTTGGTGGTATGGGAGGTGGCTTCAATACCTTTGGTACGACTACTACCTAAATTTCCCTTTGTTGTAGAGCTTCTTACTGACTCGCTACGTAGGTGGTCCTCAGTTTGTATTCAACATGGGAGGTGGCCCCGGATTCCGGGTCCATCAATTCGGCGGTGCTCGGCCTCGCAGGAGGCCGCGCGAAGCGAACAGTCAGCCCGAACCAGCGCCTTCAGCCTGGGCAGTTATTCAACAGTTCTTGCCTCTCATCCTTCTTTTCGTCTTCCCTCTGCTTTCTTCTCTCTTCTCCGGCTCCTCCACTCCCGCAGGCCCCTCATACCGATTTGATGCAGCAGTACCCCCACACACGATGCAACGGACAACGCCGAAACTCCATGTCAACTATTTTGTTAACCCGGGTGACATAGAAGACTTCAGCGCGCGGAAGTTCCGCCAGTTAGACCAACGGGTCGAAGTGGACTACGTCAGCAAGCTTCGGTATGCGTGTGAGAGTGAAATACATGCCCGGGACCGTATGATTCAAGACGCCCAGGGCTGGTTTTTCCCCGACGTAGAGAAAATGAAGGCGGCAAGATCCATGGAGCTTAAGAGTTGTCGGCAGTTAGACTCGTTGAAAGGAAGATATTAACAGACATGACGACTTGTTTCGCTGTTGCTTTATTTTTACTTTTTACTTCAACAAATACCGTGACGTTGTTTTATTAGCCGCATCCATTTCATTCATACTTAATGTTGTCCCGTCCAGTACTTTGGGGGCCTTTTCGTTTCCAATTAGATGTCAATATATGTGCAGAAGTTTGATGGCGTCGCATGGTCAGAGATGTTGCTGGGAAGTTTATAACGATATGTTATTTTAAAGGGTATGAGCATCAATTATTGTACATGGGGAAATAAATGGACTGTTTGAGAAAATTAAGCGATTGTAATAGATTAATAGTTACCTATACTGATACGGCGGGCAGTAATCGGTGTAGTTCAGAGCGGAGAAGATGAACGATTGGCGGCAAAACCCCGACACAAGCTTAGTTAATGCAGACGAATCTGAGCGACTGCAACAGAAGGTCTTTCGCTCCCAGAGGTACCTAATCTCTCACATTCATTCACTTGGCCTCTGGTTCTCAGTTCGTTCCCCGCAGTGTGACCCATCGATCTGAGAACCCGGCACGATTAGGTGACCATCGATTCATTTTTACCCATCCTTTTCTCGCTGGTTTTCTCCTCATCGATTTTGCTCCGCATTTTCTGCCCCGCTGGTTGACAAGCCTTTCATTAGGTACGGGGCACCGTATCTTTAATACTCAGAGATGTCCGACAATCTCTCTGAAGCGGACAAGGTTGGATCTTGATTTTCTAGAATTTTTCTCTTTGCCGTGGTCCTCGGTAGAGTGGTTCTAACTTGAGTAGATCCGCAACAAGCGCTTAGCAAAGCTTGGAAACCCGTCCCCATCGTCGAGATCAGAGGGCGTAGAGTCGTCAAGTCGGCCCCAATCTCCCTCGACGCCAGCACTTTCCCGAACACAGTCCAACGCCGGCAGTGCAGCGAGTTCCAGAGCAGCGTCGCCCAGACCCGACCTACAGTCCGAAGGGAAGCGGATCAAGATCACACCAGCCGTCTCGAACATTACAGGCCCCGATCGGTCACAATCGGTCACCCCAGTTTCCGGCACCCCACCGCCGCCGAGGGCAGAAGAGAGTCTTGAGGCGTTTGAGGATCGTACACTGAGCGCTGTGTTCAAGCTGACGTTGAAGGGGGACCGCCAACGGGATATCCACGGACAAAGATTGACTTACCTTTCGGGCCTCAAGAGTGAGCTCGAGGAGCAAGGTCGCGGCCTTCGTATTGAGACAGCTGTCCTAGACCAGGCTCTTCTGGAAGCTGCTTCAAATGCCCCTCAGCAGAAGCCCTTGGATTATTTGCTACCGTGCTGGCGGAGGATATCTAGGCTGCACAAGGGATTCCGTCGTGCTCGCGAAGATGACCCGAAGTTCAACGTCATATGCGAGGCCCGGCGCCTTTGCTTGAGTTATTGCATGTTTGCGATTACAATGCCGGAGATGTTTGGGTATGTATTGCGCTTCACCTAGGTGGAGGGTGAGATACTAACAGGTTATATGCTAAGGATCGAACCGTCCGGACAGTCACCTCTTAAGCCTTACCTTCTCTTGGACCCCGAGGATGATAAAGGGGTGGATTTTGAGCTTCTAAGTGAGGCTGTCAAAAGGTTTGAAGAGGATGAGAACATCAAGCCAGCATTCATTGCGGCGGTAGAAGAAATGAGCAAGGATCTTGCGGCCATGACTATCAACGACGATTACAAGCCCTACGTAACAGTATGTTCTGTCATCCCACCTTCTACCTGAGTGTCTTGTCAACCTCATTTACAGGCCCTACGAAACCTTGTCCGCCACGCGGTTGTGGGTGCAGCGATCACAGAGTCATCCTTGTTCAATGAATCTCGGGAGGCTGCAACATTTGAGAAGGACACGTTACTCGGGCCCTGGTTCCGGCTATCGCCTCTGCAGGGTGCAGTGACTATGACCTATTTCTCAAGCCCCAAGACGAGGGACCAGGGCTATATCCTGAACGCACAGCGCTCACAGCGGATGATGCAGCAGATGCTGAGTTCGGATCTTTTCGACATAATAAACCATCTGATTCGTGCATCGAAAGATGCACGTGAGAGAGTTCTGGATTGGTTCGCCGCAGCTCTGAATATCAATCACAAGCGACGCGCTATGCAGGTTGATCCGAATACTGTGTCCTCGGATGGTTTCATGTTCAATCTCACGACGTGTCTGGACCAGCTTTGTGAGCCTTTTATGGATGCCAACTTTACCAAGGTAGACCATTCTGAATATATTACATGATATATGTCCTGCTGACTCGGCCATTAGATCGACAGGATTGATGCAGGATATTTGCATCGGAACCCACGAATCGATATGAAAGATGAGACCAAAATCAACGCCGATCAGCATGCGTCTGATGCATTCTATGCTAAGAAGGTTGATGGTACCTCTAATTTCATCACAGAGATCTTCTTCCTCACAGTCGCTGCTCACCACTATGGTAGCGAATCATTGACCTCAAAGTTGGATCAACTGGAGAAGGACCTCCGACACCTGGAGAACACAATCAACAAATTCGAGCAAGAACGGCACAAGTGGAGCAACAACCCAATGCAACTCAGGGTCTTTGAGCAGGCCTTAAAGAAGTACAAGGACAAGTTGGATTTGGGTCTTGCTTTGAAGTACAGTCTTCAAGGTGTGTTGTTCGACGACCAGTGGCAGGCCCGTTCCATGCTGTTTATGCGCTATGTTATTGTCTTCCTCCTGAGACTTGTGTCTGGCAAGAACTTCCCCAAAGAGCCCATCCAATTGCCTCTGCCCGAGGAGCAGCAAGAAGTTTGGAAGTGTCTTCCTGAGTACTTTGTGGACGACATTGTGAGCAATTTCAAATTCATCATGTGGTGCATGCCTCAAATCATTACCGCAACGCAGGGTGACGAATTGGTAATGCTCTGTATAGCCTTTTTGGAAAGCACTAGCTATATCAAAAACCCCTATTTGAAGGCCGGTCTAGTCTCTATTCTCTTCCGAGGAACATGGCCTCGCCCTGGCGGTGCGCGGGGCGTGCTGGTGGACCTCCTGAACTCCATGCCCTTTGCCAACGAGTATTTGCTGCATGCTCTTATGAAGTTCTACATTGAAGCCGAGCACACGGGCACCCATACCCAATTCTTCGACAAGTTCAACATCCGTTTTGAGATCTTCCAGATCATCAAGTGCATTTGGCCCAATACGCTATACCGTGCCAAGCTTTCTAACCAGGCCAAGCGGAATCTGGACTTCTTCGTGCGCTTTGTGAATTTGCTCCTCAACGATGTGACTTTTGTGCTTGACGAGTCGTTCGGTGCCTTTATTACCATCCATAAAACTCAAACGGAATTGCGTAATGGGGCGGGCATGGATCCCACCGTGCGACAGCAGAAAGAGGAACAACTTGCCTCTGCTCAGCGCAATGCGAAGTCTTACATGCAATTGACCAATGAAACAGTCGCCATGCTTAAGCTCTTCACCGAAGCTCTGGCCGATTCATTCACCATGCCGGAAATTGTGCAAAGACTGGCAGACATGCTTGATTACAATCTTGATGCGATGGTGGGCCCCAAGAGCTCGAGTCTCCGTGTCGACAACCTGCAGGAGTACGGGTTCAATCCACGAGCCTTGTTGAGCGAGATTGTCGATGTGTATCTGAACTTGATGAGCAAGGAGAATTTCATTGTGGCCGTTGCTCGGGATGGACGGTCCTACAAGCCGGCCAACTTCGAAAAGGCAGCGGAGATCCTGCGGAAGTGGTCACTCAAGTCCCCTGAGGAGCTCAGGCGGTGGGAGCAGCTACAACGCCGGGTGCGGGAAGCCAAGGAGGCCGACGAACAAGCAGAGGAGGACCTCGGAGAGGTCCCCGACGAGTTTTTAGGTATGCTCTGGGAGCTGTTGCTCTTAGGATTCATGGCAGTTGCTAACAAATTTTTCAGATCCTCTTATGTATACACTGATGGAAGACCCTGTGATTCTTCCTGGGTCGAGAGTGTCCATCGATCGCTCCACCATCCGGTCTCATCTTCTGAGTGACCCTCATGATCCTTTCAACCGAGTCCCCCTCAAGATGGAAGACGTCACGCCTGGTACGTAATCCGTGCCGTCGCTTTTGCAGCTCCATGTTACTAACTCGTCCGGTGCAGATACGGAGCTCAAGGCCAAGATTGAGGCGTTCAAGGCGGAGCGAATGGCAGCGCGCAGAACACCAGCGACGCAAAGTGCATCTGAGACGATGGACACGTCTGCTGACTGATGGGATATCCCTTTGTTTATGAGTTGGCGGTTGTTGGAAACGATTCCACATCCACGATATTCCTAAAAATTGGAACGATACGAGCTTTGTTTTTATTGTTAATGGTTTGGATCGGAGTGGGCTATTCTTTTCTTGCTCCTTCACGACTTGTAGCTTCGCTAGATGTTGAGGCTTAGCATAGACGAACAGACTAAAACTTATGTTATATCGGGTTTTACCGTCAGGTTACAGGGGGATCTCGTTTCAAAATGAATTTATAGAAGTATGTGGCCAGTAAATGAACTGGATCATCACTTGCATAAACGGGTGCAGGGGATCCATGTTCAAGCCACCAGATGCCGCCCGTAGAAAATCTCCCGTTGGATGAGTTCGACTACTTCGGTACCTCGCAGATGGGCGAGAGCTAACTACTACTAGTTATACCAGGTATGCCCCGGAAAGGCTCCACTCAAGATCTTCACGTCCTTGGGTTTGATCTGGCACTTTGAGATTGCAGATCCAGAGGAAAATATGCAGTGGGAGTACATATGGGGAGGGCTACGCTAATCCCTATAGAGAAGATCGACTGACTTGAGTCTGTTTTTCAACAATCGAAACAAACATCCGAATTTATTCATTGCCAAACCTGGCATCTATATTGTGACCTCATAATCAGTCACCAATTTATTCCCTTTCTTCCACTCCAACCCCCCCGGTTCACTCACCACGAATTAACCCATCTTCAACAGCCACCATAACCGGACACAAATAAACAATGGGACCAACCATCTTAACCCTCAATTCCCTCCCGCCCCCCCAAGATCTCCTTAACCCGACCCCAGAAACATACTCCCAAATCCTCACTATCTGGCAATACTTCGCCGGCGTAAGTTCCCCACCAAAACAAATGAACAAGCACACCCAACTAACCCACACAAACCCAGTTCACAATAGTCCTATGGCTCACCACCTGGTTCCCAATGGGTAAAACATCCCTAAAATCCTCCATCTTCAATATCCCCGGCCGCATCGCCTGGACCACCATGGAACTCATAGCGCCCCTAAACCTCATCTACGTGATGAAAGCCCTCGTCGCAAGACTCAGCACGGACCTCACGTCCCTACCGCTCCCGAATCAGATCGTAGCCGCGCTGTATCTCATCCACTATGCCAATCGCGCCGTCATCTCCCCGCTGTTCGCGGCCCCGAGCATGTCCCCCATTCATGCTCTTATCGCCGTCAGCGGTCTGGCGTTCAACTGGATTAATTCGACTTGTCTTGCTGCGTGGCTGGTGGGGTACCATGCCCCTGTTACCGGGTATCGAACGGATCAGTTTGGTGGTCTGGGTGATGGTACCAGACCAGCGATCTCAGATTATCTCCCCTACATAGGATTCATCCTCTTTTTCGTCGGGATGACAGGGAACATCATCTCCGAACGAACATTCTTCCGACTCCGCCGCGAAGAAGCAAACAAACTGCACACTCAGAAGGACCATTCAAAGAATCCCGGGAACAAGTACTCCAAAGTCTACGTCATCCCGCCCGCAAAGGGTCTTTTCCGATACATCCTCTACCCGCATTACGTCTTTGAATGGCTCGAGTGGACTGGTTTCATCCTCGTGGGCACGGCGGTGTATCCTGCGTCTGGTGTGGTTGGGCCTGAGATGAGACTTGTGTCGTGGTTGCGTCCTGCGGCTGCGTTGGCGGAGAGGTTGCGGGTGCCGTTGCCGTTGCCGGCGGTGGTATTTGTGGTCAATGTGGTGACTTCGATGGTGCCTCAGGCGAGGTTGGGGAAGAGGTGGTATTTGGGCCGGTTTGGGAAGGATAAGGTTGCTGGGAGGGGCGCGGTAGTGCCTTTTTTGGGGTGGTTGTAGTTTAGATCTATGGTTTGGTTACTGCTGGTTCTTATACAGGACTGAATATACGTAATAGCTTCTTTTAAAGCTGGGTGCAATCAGTTATCAGGTGGTGTGATAAAAGTAGAAAGAGAAGTATGAATATGAGCCGGATTCGCCGGTGTTATTGTAAGATTTAAATATTCTTGTATATATATGGTTCATCAAAATCCGACTGGATGACCATGGTCTTGTCCGTCTTTCCTTACTTGTTATTCCTATCAACTTCTTGGTCAAGGGAAACAGGGATGAAAAAGGTTTGAAAATAATTAGCTGGAAGGACAATTAGATAGGGAGGTCAGACAAAAAGCCTAACTTCATTCACCAGTGGTATCATAACATCTCTATCCCAATCATCGCCTGGTCATTGTATGTTTTGCTTTATCTACGGAGTATTTAGGTTTCATATATGCAATTACGTCAAAATGGGTTTGCACAGAGGCTTCGCATCAGCGTTATGCCTAGCGTATTGAGATTTTACCTGCCCAGATCTTCAAAGATAATACGCTACTTGGTGACTACGAATGACAAACAACATCTACAAGACAAAAAATTTGGAGAAAAAAAAGTCGATGTGAAGTCAAGCTCGGCTGTGACACCGGCTCGTATTAAATTTTGAGGTGAAAACCACCCATGTATGTATGATTATACACATTGTTGAAATATTTGGAAATCATCGGCGAAATCCAAGAGACAATCTCACTTATGCTACCTCTCGCAGAGCAGGCAGCATGAAGGATTAGAAAGAAACAACCATCACCCCAGAAGCGGGGAATGCTGAACTTGCAATCATGTCAATATTTGGCTGACGCCGATGTTGAAATCGTGAATGTTGAAAACTCCGTTGACCCCCTGGATATCTCTAGAAACCCTGAACCCATTATGTTGAACTTTTGGTATCATCATCGTAACTCATCATAAAACGAAACATATTCGTCTCCCCCGAAGCGACAGGTTGAGAATGTCGCCCCTTCATGGGTTGATATTAAATAAGGTACACCATTTATTTGGTGTGCTTCTGGCGGTAGTACTTGGCCGCGTTGACCATGTTGGTCAGAGCAGCCTTAGTCTCGGGCCACTGACGGGTCTTGAGACCGCAGTCAGGGTTGACCCACAGCTGGTCAGGACGGAGGTACTGGAGCATCTCGTCGATGCGGTCCTTGATCTCCTGCTCGCTGGGAACACGAGGAGAGTGGATGTCGTAGACACCGGGTCCGATGTGACGGGGGTAGGCCTCGTCAATGAAGACCTTGAGCAGCTTGGCATCAGACTTGCTGTTCTCGATGCTCAGAACATCGGCATCCAGAGCGGCAATAGCGTGGAAGAAGTCCTGGAACTCAGAGTAGCAGAAGTGAGAGTGAATCTGAGTGCCATCGGCAACACCGGTGGTGGCCAGGCGGAAGGAGCGGACAGCCCACTTGAGGTAGTCCTCACGCTCCTTGCCGGAGCGGAGAGGGAGACCCTCACGGAGGGCGGGCTCGTCGACCTGGATAACCTTGATACCAGCAGCCTCAAGGTCAACGACTTCGTCACGGAGGGCAAGAGCGAGCTGCTGAGCCTGGACGGACTGGTGGACATCGTCACGAGGGAAAGACCACCGGAGACAGGTGATGGGACCAGTGAGCATACCCTTCATGGGCTTCTTGGAGATGGAGACGGCGTACTTGGACTCCTTGACGGTCATGGGGGCAGGACGGGAGATGTCACCGACAACGATGGGAGGACGCACGCAACGAGATCCGTAACTCTGGACCCAGGCGTGGGTAGTGAAAACGTAACCGGTGAGACGCTCACCGAAGTACTGGACCATGTCGTTACGCTCAGGCTCACCGTGAACGAAGACATCCAGGTCGAGCTCTTCCTGGATCTTGACGACATCTTGGATCTCCTTCTCAATGAACTTCTCGTACTGCTCAGCGGTGATTTCACCCTTGGTGAACTTGTTACGCTGGATACGGATCTCCTTGGTCTGAGGGAAAGATCCAATGGTGGTGGTAGGGAAGAGAGGAAGGTTGATAGACTTGCCCTGCTCGGCAAGACGGACGGGGAAGGCAGATTTGCGGTTATGCATCTCCTCAGTGACAGCAGCCTGGCGTTCCTTGACCTTGGGGTCGTTGGTGCGGCTGGACGAGGCACGGCTCTGGACAGACTTGGCATTGGCCTCGAGCTGCTCACGGACGGCAGCAGGGCCCTCGGTGACGGCCTTGGCGATCACAACGACTTCGGCAGTCTTCTCGACAGCGAAGCTGAACCAGTCACGCACCTCAGCGTCAAGGTTCTTCTCGCTTGCAAGGGTGTGGGGGACGTGGAGGAGGGAGCTGGAAGTGGCGACGATCACACGGTCCTTGCCAAGCTTCTGAATAGCCAGCTCAACCTTCTCGATGGCGGTCTTGAAGTTGGTCTTCCAGATGTTACGGCCATCGACAACACCAGCAGAAAGGACCTGGTTGGGGCCAAGGGCGCCAGCGACGGTGTCGAGCTGCTCAGGGTTGCGGACAAGGTCAATGTGGATACCGTAGAGGTTGTGAAGAGCAGGAAGGACATCAATGTTGTGAACGATGTCACCGAAGTAGGTGGCGAGGACGATGCGGGGAGCCTTGTCACCGAGAGCGCCGAGCTTCTCGTAGGCAGGCTTGAAGGCATCCTTGGACTTGGCGGGAAGGTCAAAGACGAGAACAGGCTCATCAATCTGAACGTCCTCAACGCCAGCCTCCTTCAACTTCTGGAGGAGCTCGACGTAGACAGCGACGAGGTCATCAATCTTGGAGATGGGGTCAACGGTCTGACCACGGTCAGCCTTGGCAAGGGTCAGGAACGAGACAGGTCCCAGGATGACGGGACGAGTGACGATGCCGGCCTCCTTGGCCTCAAGGAACTGAACAACAGGCTTGGGCTGCTCAGCAAGCTTGAAAGTCTGGTTGTCCTGAAGAGTAGGCTTGACGTAGTGGTAGTTGGAGTCAAACCACTTAACCATTTCCTGTACACCAGTATTAGACCTATTGACCAGGACAAGGCGGACCAGTATAACATACCAAGCTAGGAACATCGATGGCGGCCTGGCCATCCTTGGCAGGCTTCTGGAGACCACGACCCATGGCGAAGTACTCGTCAACGGGGTGGAGGTTGTACTTGCTGTATCTCTCGGGGATAACCTAATTGAGGAAGTAACGTTAGAAAAAGGCATGGTGATAGACAATTAATATTAGAAACGAGGGGAATAACCACTTACACCGAACATCTGAATGTGGTCGAGGACCTGGTCGTAGAAAGCGAAGTCATTGCTGGGGATGATGTCGACACCAGCATCCTTCTGGATCTTCCAGTGCGCCAGACGGAGTCTCTTTCCCTCGGCCAAGAGCTCGTCACGAGAGATCTTCTCACCCCAGTACGCCTCAGTGGCCTTCTTCAGGTCACGAAGCTTTCCCATACGAGGGAAACCCAAGACAGAGCTATAGACAAGAGAGGTCAGCGTTACCCAAGCCAGAGAGTTTGTTGAAAATTCGAGAGAGGAGGGAATTGACATACGATTGAACCATCCTGATAGATATGTGAGTACGGATTAAGGGATAAAAGGTACGAGGAGGGGAAAATGAGGTAGAGAAACAAGGTAGAATTCTTGTCAAAAAGAAGAATGGATCAAAAGATACAAGAGACAAACACCGTCTCTTGCAGAGGGAAGGGGTCAAAAGGGGGAAATGGGATGAAAGAGAATAGAAGAGAAAGAAAAAAGCAAGAGGGAGAGAAGAAGGAATAAATAAGAATGGGAGCTGGGGATGGGGATGGAGGGGAAAAGACAGAGAGACAGAGTGGAAACGAGGATGACATGAAAAGATCAAGTAAATGGACCAATCGGGGGGAAGATTGGATGGAGGGGCAACGTATCGTTACGCCGACTCGCCGACAATACCACTAGAGCTCGTTCTGATACAAGTTGGGGAAAGATCAGGATGGCGTGATTGCCCCCATTTCTCTCCCAGACCCGTAATTTTAAGTAATTTTAGGTCTCCGTCCAGACTGATCACCACATAAGGTACCAACCAGAGTCTCCAGATTGGGTCAAGTTTTGCGATAAAGGGACTGGGCCTTATCTTTTTTCAGTTTAGCCCGCTCACGGACGCTCCGGGATCGGCCACTCTTTACTGGTTGGTACGATACAAGTATATCCTGTATCATACTAAACTACGTGTGATTCACCTGATAAGGTACATACAGTATATACAACTTTTTTTTTTTTGGGCAATTTGGGATTCCCACCAGTTTCAATTACTGTAAGACTCAAAGAAAAAGGGAGAAAAGTAGGAGAGAGAGAGAACTCATATTCTGGCTCCATCTGAATTTATCCATATGAATTCCGAATACACTACACTCCAAAAAAAATACATCAATGCAGTTTGTTCATCTCCCAATGAGTACACTACGTACTACTCAAACCCCACCGGGAGAATCATCGGCCTTTGACACATGGCCGAGGTGAGGTGAGATCAGAACCCCGAAGACTCGCACAATACCCGAGTAATGCGTGAGATCTCTATCAGATGGTAAACTCTTGAATAACGCTCGTATGCTTGATCAGCTAATAATTTTTAAACAGATGTGTATTCTGAGCATCGACGTGCCGCTACATAGATCGTGCCTCCCATAACCACATGTGATAGACCGCCATCTAGGACGAGAAAACAAGGAACGAATCTTATACTAGTAGTATCATCCGCCTCGGAGTGGATATGCGTTAATAAAAGCAATATGGACTCGTCGGTTATCCTTCACTTTGGTGATCAAGACTATATGTAGTCGGGGAATTGAAGGGGAACTGTGAGCTCCGGCGGAAACCATTACGTATTGCAACGAAGCGCAAGAATACTCCGGACAATTGGTCTCCTTACTCGGGAGATAGATGCCATGCTATCCAACAGCACATTGGAAGGTACTGTCATGGAAGTTTTCGCAACTTCCCAATTTTTGTTGGGCTTTAAGAAACTAGTACTGTCGACTTCACCATGCGCACCTTCCTTGACAGGTTGGAGACCCAAAAGGGACGGAAGCACTCTGTGCTTCCCAGCGAGCTTCCTCAATCTAGCCAACGACGCATTCAAAGAACTACTGTCTTTACTAGTCGACAAACCTACGTAGCCATATAATGGGTCTCCTCTCCTGTCCTTGGTTCAGATGGGGCCGGAAGCACCCAGCGGAACCAAACGACACGTCTTGCTATCAATTGGCCCGGGTAGAGTCTCCCACTTCATCGGAGGAACAAGCGGAAGGTGATGATTATTCGATGCTTGATTGCCAATGCCGTGCATGTAAGCACTGACCGTGACAGGCGTACCTTCATCGACGGAAAGTGGGAGCATTTGTGAACACCAAAGAGGCTCCTCTGGCCTATCAGAGAGATTGCGCAGACGATTCTCCAGAGAAACCAACGCAGGGCCTAAAAACACTGACAAGAAGGCCAGAAGCTCATTTCTCCCATTCACACCCAAGCCGACAAATGCCAAACCGAATCTAATCGCCTCAGATGGCTTCCCAAGCAGTCTGATGAGCGTCAGAGGTTATGATAGCGATGCACAATTTATGGACACCTCAAAGCATCTCAATAATGCGTCAGAGAGTCCGTACAATAGTCCTAGTATTTGGGGGAGTGTGTCACCTCTTGCACAGCCCTATTATGAGACAGAACTGGATGACCCGGGTGAAGAACTGGCGAGAGAGAGCAGTTTGGTGGTTGATGGTCCATTTTCAGACCAAAGTGACATGGAAAGGCCCCAATTGCCATGGCATCCACGGGACTATCCACACTGGGGCCCGCTGCCACCTATCACTCACATTACGGATCATGAACGTGCGCGTAAGAGGGTTGGAAGCCCCTATAGTACAGGGTTCTTTGAAAATCCCGGCCGGTACTCTACAGCCAACCGTGGACGCCTCCCAGGTTATCCAGGACGCACGCCTATTTCTCCAATGCCGTGTACAACGTCTGTCGATTCGGTATATGGACCCTCTTCTCAACTCTCAATCAGAAAGAGGCGACAGCCGCCCCCGATGGAGCTGAAATCTGAGAGTTATTCGATCCATCTGGGTAATATGGATATATCGAAAAGACTGGCGTCTCCCTCCATATCGCCTCGAGCCTTATCTGAAAAGCCATCATTTGACGGAAATGGGCGCGACAAAACCACAGGGGTGAGAAGCGCATCTAATCAAGGCTACGATCGAACTAACGTAGACACAACACAAGCACCAACTGAGAATGTGCAAGAGACGAACTTGGCAACATCGCGAGCAAAGGATTCGTCGTCATATTCCCGCAGTACTAGTTTCTCATCTGGTTTCTCCAAATACCAATTTGAAACAAAGGTTTTCAGTCTTCCAGACTCGGTGAGAGAACCAATGAGAAATCCTTACGCCGATATCACTAGCCTGAATCTGTCTTGTCAATCACAAGAAACTGCCGGAGATAGTCCAAACATCCCAACTGCTGCGAGTCCTTGTGATACTGGCGGACGCGACTCGCAAAGTAAATCTCCTAGACCATGTGAAATAGATCCATCGGTTGCTCCTCCTAGAGCTGACCTTCAGAGTAACGCAGGCACGGCTGCTTTACCATCGCGCCAGGTCAGCGTTGGATGGTTGTCTGGGGGTCGTCGTCTTGGCTACGGGTACACGCTGGTACCAGCAGATGACAAAGGAGACAACCTATCCCCAGAAGATACCTGCTCACTAAAGACATGTGATCTGAACAGTGCATCTACAGTTGGGAAGGGCCATAGTAAAAGATCTGCAAGCACTGTTGGCAAGCCCTATATAGAGCAGGATAATAAGACAGGATCGGGGAAAGGACTGCCAGTCTTCGAGATTACCAACATGATGCAACATTTGAATCTCCGTCACTGGTCCGGTGCAACCACATCCTCCGGAGCGAATAACCTCGGTAATGGGCCAAATAACACATCAGTAACATCAGTGCTATGGGAAAAGCTCGGATTCTCAAGGAAGAACCAAAACGAACCCGATATACATGTGGATCAGAAACCCCCTTGGAGTCACTTTTGTGGAGTTGGCTTAGACCAAGCATTGGACGGAACACTAACCCCGCCTAGAAATACGGACCCCCCAGTGAACGACGTAGACGAGCAGTTGTCCAAAGGGCGGACGGGGCTACATCGTGCTCATAGTCTCTGGACCAAAGGTCGCACTGTAACGGACAGAGCCCACGGCCTTGAGACAAAACTCACAACAAAGATACCGATATCTATCAAGCAGAATCCCGGGCTACGGAGGGAAAAGACACGAGTTATTAAACTCAAGAGCCGGGGGCGTAAGCAGACCATCAACAATAGCCTTGACGAGGAGAAGCCTATCTTCCCCGATCCTAAGCAACATGAACTCTCGGCAATCTCACAAGTGGAAGAGAGCCATGGACTCAGTACGGGATATCATGAAAGAAGGGACGATGT
Organism: Aspergillus caelatus; assembly: GCF_009193585.1. Classification (NCBI taxonomy): domain Eukaryota; kingdom Fungi; phylum Ascomycota; class Eurotiomycetes; order Eurotiales; family Aspergillaceae; genus Aspergillus; species Aspergillus caelatus. Next base: position 18,938 of record NW_022475417.1, read on the forward strand.
CTTGCAAGTAACCGAGCGGAGCAGTTCGGACACTGACTTGGCTGATGCATATGAAGATTGTCTGGAGGTCCATTCTATTCCTGATTAGAGACACAAACATAAACAACAGCACTGTTTGTCTTCTATGCTCAAAGGATTCTAGAAATTGGGAAGAAAATCAAAAATGCGATAGTAATAAATGATCTTGACCATGAGCCCTAGCCAGGGTAATTTTTTGAGGGTTGTGAAAACATGGCCTAGCATGGCTGCAACTCAATTTCAAATTTGCCCGGGAGCTCTGAGTGCCTTGTCACCTAGCAAAAGGTCATTGATATGAGACTAGCGATTAACAATCAATGAAATACTTTGAATGCATTAGAAGTTACCCAAAAGATCCCCCGAGGATATTCATGTAGTCGTACAAAGGTATATTGATACACACAAAAACGCCAATAAATCACACAAGTAAAACTCACTTCTTCTGCCGCTTGGTACTTTTATCACTGGTGTTGCTTAGGACACTGGCTGAACGCTTTTGTGAGGTGCTTTCTCGCGCTGTGGCTTCACCAGTATCACCACTACCAGCTTCTACCTCCTTGTTCTCTGTACCACCTGCCGTCTCCGCTTGACCTTCTGCGGAATGTAGAGCAGCAGAAGCAGCACCGGTGGACTCGGTAGCCACATCTGCTGTTGGAGCCGGGTTATCGTCTTGTTCGGTCTTTACCTCGGGTTTCTCTTTCTCCTTGGCCTCCTTCGCTTTGCGCTCTCTTTCCTGCTTAGCAGCTTCGAGTACGCGAATCTCACTCTCCACCTTTTCTGCCACTTTGCGGGCGTCAAGCAATAAGTTCACCGAGTGGATCAGCTTCTCGAACTCCTTGCATACCCGCTCCGTAGGCATGACCAGCCGAAGCGGCACTTCTAGCTCGGCAAGTGCAGCGGCCAGTTTCTGGGTCTGGACGTTGGACTTGGCCTGCGTCAGTTTCTGAGCACGATCACTGCGGAACTGTACGCCTGGAGCCAGACGGTCGTGATGCTGTACTCCGTATCTGGCCTCTTCAGACGGGGTGAGCGTTCTAATGTTCTGTTGAGCCTCTTTGTTTGCTGCAGCCGCGGCTGCAGCTTTCTTGTTTGTAGGTGCTGCTGGTGCATTGCTTGGGGTTTCGCCACGGCTGTCACGGGCATTTGCATTCGGTGCTGGGGTCTGGGCTGCCGGGCTGGGTGCGGCACCCTCGGGTCCAAGTATGGAGCGTCGCTTCTTGCTCTTGTCGGCTTGGAGAAGGGTCTGAAGCAGCTGAGACAAGCCCTGGCTAGACTGGTACATAGTGGTGTTGCCCACGCTAATGGGAACCTCAAGGCGGGAATAAAGCTCTCTGCGCTCTGCGATAAAGTTTTGCTCGTTTGCGGTAATACGTTTCAGTTCTTCCAGCAGAACTCCTTCCTCACGCACTGCGTCAGCCGTACGTTCTAACTGCAAAGCGGCAAGTTCCTTCCGTGCCCGCTCGCGCTCGGGTTCGAATTTCATCATCTTCTCGTGCAAATCGAATTCGGCCTCGGACATTTCTGACGGAGGGTGTTCTAGGGCAAGCATAGACGCAGCAACAAAGTAGTACCGTGCCTTCATATGTTCCATGGTCCGGACTTGATTGGCTGGTACAAGCGCACTGCTGTTTGTTTCTGCGTCGACGGGATGTGGCTGGAAGTCGTAGCGGTCGGCAATAACCACCCATCGTAGATCGTACTCCTCGACTAAGTCCATCAAATAATCTGTCTCCTGGCGCGACCAGTCATCGCTCTTCAGATGTCGATTGTACTCTTCGTCTGTGTATCGCCTCGGCACTCGAGCTTTGACGTTGTATTTCGCAAAGAGGTATTCCTGGTCCGGGGTTTGCGGGGCATCTTCATCCTGTTTCTGTTCTTCGCCTTCTGTCTCCGGTCCCTCCAGCGCCGGTTTTGCGGTATCGCCTTGTCGTTGCCAGTGACGCAGAACGAGTCCATCCGATCGAGCTTCGTTGGTGAAGGGAGCCATGCGCCTAGTAGGAAAAGCGGTTGTCAGGATGTATCCTCACACTGTAAATCAGATAGAACATACCAAGGACGGACTCTCAGCTTGCTCATCCATTTCGGGCGACCTTTGTATCGGTTCTCGTTGATGGCGATCGGAGGTGCTCTTTCACCTAGCAAGGCGTAAAGTTCACGAGTGATACCCTCTGAGAATTGTAATATTAGGAACTAGACAAAACCGGCGCGTAATTTGGGGGGAACACCAACCGGGCCTCTTCTCGACGACCTTCTGTTTCTTATGCGGTCGGGGTTGGCCCTCCGCGGGCAAATCCAACATGTCGCGAACATCGGCGGCGGCCATGGCGGATTACCACCACTCTTGGAGCTCTTGAAGATCAACGGATTAAGATTTTGTTGATATTGGTTGATAACTGGGGCAAAGTATCGAGGAACAGAAATGAAGGAGAGGAAAGAACAAGAGGGATATGAAAGGAAGTAGTGGAGTAACGAGGGGAGAGTATGAGGAGAAGGGGAGTGAATGAATGAATTAAATGAATGGAGAATTCAATTCGCGCCAAGACTTCCGACCGTTGCTGCCACATTGAGCATCAACATTCGGCCACCTCTTTCTTCACTGTTTCACCTCTCCTCCCCTTGATCTCCCCAGAATTCCAGAACTCCTGCCATTCGGATCTCCTTCATGATGGCGTCGACATCCTCGACCTCATGGCTATCCTCCTTCTTGGCCTTCTGCGCCATCCTGTGCCTCTCGGTGCCTGTTAACGCCCTCTACTTCTATATCGATGGACGTCAACCCAAATGCTTCTTCGAGGAGCTTCCCAAGGACACATTAGTTGTCGGTACGTCACCAACCAATTGGTTTCATGTGAACTTGCTTCGACGGTGTCTTAAATATTCTAATATCCACGGGCAGGAACCTACTCCACTCAGGTCATCAACCAACAGTCGAACACGTACTCCGTTGATCCCAGCCTGAAGATGCTCATTACTGTCGACGAGACCTTCGACAACGACCACCGGGTTGTCTCCAAGCGCGATGGCCACTCTGGTCGCTTCACCTTCTCCGCCGCTGATGCCGGCCAGCACAGAATTTGTGTGACCGCCGAGACGAGTGCCGCGACCGGCGGCTGGCTGTCGGGTGCCCCCGCGGGCGCTGTCAAGGTGACTCTAGACATAGCCATCGGAGAGACCAGCAAGATCGAGACGGAAGACAAGGGCAAGATCCAGGACATCGTCCAGAAGGTGAAGGATCTCAACGGTCGGTTGCAAGATATCCGGAGAGAGCAGGTGTTCCAGCGGGTATGTCTCTTACGCAATTCCATTGTCTCCAACTCTGTACCTGGGGTATATGATACTGACCTGGTTGTTTTCCCTCAATTAATCTAGGAACGTGAGGCCGAATTCCGTGACCAGTCTGAAGCTACCAACTCCCGTGTTGTCCGGTGGACCCTGATTCAAGTGGCTGTCCTGTCCGCTGCCTGCGCCTGGCAACTGTCTCACCTCCGCTCGTTCTTCATCAAGCAGAAGCTGACATAAGGGACGAGGGCATGGAGAAAGGGATAAGAGGGAAAAGAAGGTGCAGTTGTTGTCCGGCGTACCTTGTATATGGGGTTACATTTGAGTTCATTTTTACCTTGATCGTCTATCTCTTTGGTTCATCCGAAACAAATCAATGGAACTTTATGACAATTTTGGATGTATCTGTGGGCTGGATGGTCGTTCTCAGTTTCTGGCCGTAGGCTCAGTTTTGTTGCTGGGATGGCTTGTTTAATGTGGGACATGAAGACTGGAATATGCCTATTATGCCTGCCTTTCTAGTATTATATGATGCGAATGAGTCGATTGATAGATATGGATGTGATGACCTGCTCTATGTGTATCTCTGTCCAATGTATGTTCATCAAGCGAGTATGATAGAGCATAAGTGATTTATTTAATATGGAACCAACCCAATTGCCATTATCATTGAACTGCTATGTATGTGTCTATGTGCCTCTTATGCTTCTTCTATTTAGTGGGTGATCTTTTTTTTTCTTTCTTTCTTGGTTTCCCTGGTCTCTTTGGCTCTCCAAGTCATGATCATTATTGTTGACGGTATATCGTTCGTTAAGTACATCAGACCAGCACTTGGTGAAAAAAGAAAAAAAAAAAAAAAAAAAACTCTCAATAAGGTCTGTATATGCATCAAGAACCCCAAAAATGATGTGGTATAAAGCGGGAATTTCAAATGAAATAAGAGATTAGTAAATATAAGAAAATGGTGGTCAATATTAGTCGACCCAACTATTTCATGCCTTCATTGAGTTATTGGTTTGTTTTGCTGTATCATCACCGCAGCAAAAACTCATGATGAACCGTTCCAAATCGGTCAGCTTGTAGGGTTTGGTCATATAACCTTTCATGCCAACTTTCGACGCACGTCCCAGGGCATCGTCAGTGACATCTGCACTGACAGCAAGAACCGTCGGGGGTGTGGTCCGGGCATGCTTTGCCGTATGAGAATCCGTAGCACGCTGGCTGGTCCCAGGATTAGGAGGAATTTGACCGTGGTACTGGTCTACTAATTGTAATATCCTTAAGGTAGCCTCGTAACCATCCATTTCTGGCATCCAGAGGTCCATGAGAATGACATCCACTGGCTTGAGCTTCTTACGGTACTTTGGCGGTGGCTTGAGGATTGAGCGATCGTCCGAGCCGGCATTCTGGTTTGTGACTGCGTGAGAGCCATTCGTGGCCTCCTCGGGGCGCTGTGACGCCAGAACATCCTGCATAATCCGCACAGCCTCTCTCCCATTGCAAGCCTCATAAACATCCCGGTAGCCAAGTCTTTTGAGCATGTTTACCAACACCCGCCGGTTGATCTTGTTGTCCTCCGCTACCAGGAAAGTCAGCGGATACTTCTCCCCCAATTTGCTATCATAAGCATCTCCATTTATGGAGCCCCCAAAAGACTTGATATCAGGTACAGAACGGGAATGTGTAGGTGTTCGCGAAGAAGCCTCATCCGTGAGACTGGGAGACGGTTGTTGGATAGGGGTCCGCATTGCGGGCGGTAATATTGCATCCAGAGTTGTGCTGCTCGTTTGGCTGAGTCTTGAAGGATCACTGAGCTGGGGAGGGGTTAGAAGCTTCGTCGCAGGGGCAATTGGCCTGGTGCATGGTTCAGGTTGAGTGATAGGAATTCTAATCTCAAACTCTGTACCACGGTCAGGACCCGAGGTAGCAGAACGAACACAGACCAAATCGCCGCCCATTTTCCGGGCCAAGCCTTTAGCTACGAGAAGCCCCAGTCCCAAACCATCTTTGCTTCGGGTCGTAGATGTATCCTCCCGAGCGAATGGTTTGAAGAGATTTGGCAAAAAAGCCTCTGGAATACCTGAGCCAGTATCCCGAACGTTGATCAAGACATCGCCGACTTTGCGGCCTAGAGTAGCAGAGACAGTAATCACACCGCTATTTGTGAATTTGACCGCATTCAGAAAAACACATGATATCAACTTCGCAAGATCGCGATCATCCACAAATAGGGTATCTGGCAGCGCAGTGTCTACCGACCAGTTTATCGTTTTAGAAAATACCTCCCCATTAGACGACCGCGAGCGAAGCTCAATCCTTTCTCCTAATTCGGTTCCATTTGTCACCGCAAAATCAGGCCGACCACCAACATGAAGCGATTCGTTGATAACCAAACGAAGCAAATCACGGAGTTTTGTGACTCGCAGCGCAGGGCTCTTAAGGTTGATATTGATGCCTTCCAGCAGAAGATGTGGCGCTGAACGTCGTACTGCTAATGATGGGCGGGGGTCCACCATGTTGGCCATGACAGCTTCAATCTGATGTGCTGGAGTGGCCTGAATGATTTTGTCACTTTCAAGCACCGCGTTCTTGACATCTTCGCTTCGAGGGGATAGTTCTTTCGTTGCTGTAACACGCGGCATCTTTTGCTTCGGCGTCGATCCCACGGTGAATTCCGGCGGATTGCTTCGCCGCCGTTTGTATGGATTGATTCCAACGTTGGTGCCATCAGCAAAGATGTTGGGCCGATTTTCGCACGTTGGGATTGGTGACTGAACAGGCCCGCCGAATAGATCGTTATCACGTTCTACCTGGGGTGTTTTAGGAACTTGCATGTTCATATCATAGGCATGGACAACATTATCAGCGGCTTCAACAGCCCGTCTTGCACTATCTGTATGGGGTCAGCTTTGAGAAATGGCATAACGAGCAGCCATGACAAACCTTGAACCATTTCAATGCTTTCTTTGAGGGATTGAAAAACATAACCTGCCCTTGGAGACGGTTTACCTTGAATGGCTTCCCGTACAGTAGCATGCATGACGTCCAGCATTCCTACGATCCCCTGCATCGGCGTCCGCAACTCATGAGACAGGCTCCGAGCAAAGGGCTTCAGGGGTTGAGATGAGAAATCAGGATGTCCGTACAAAGCGTTTAGATACCCATCATCGATGATTTTATGACCCTTGGATGGATTCTTGATATCTTTGGAAGGCCGGTCGGTCTTTGTCGCATCCTCTCGGATCCGTTGGACAATCAGATCTTCCAGCGAATACAGAACCATTTCCAACAAAGACCACGAGAGATTGCGCTTCTGCAATCCTGGCTCCGACCACATCAAGCCGAAGTGGGCGAGGCACTGGGTTTCCGAGAAGAGCGGAATTGCCAGGTAGCCCTCTGCCGCGAACGGGAGCTGGTCTTGGTCAAATGACATGACGGATCCTAACTTCTCAGGAATCAAGCAAGGCTTCCCATGGTCCATATGAGACAAAGGGTTGCCTCCAGCAAAGTACCGGTGTCTATGCATTCCCACGTTTTGATGTCCATCGTTGTAATAGAAGGCTGTACCAAACAGGCGGGGTTTATGTTCCCCCATATCACCGACGATCTCATCATCTCGAACTCTCCGGGCTACGAAACCATATTGAGCGTTGCAGATTGAGGTAATATGTTCCATCAGTCGGCTCCAGAAGGACTCCAAGTCCAGGCCTCGGAGTTCTTGCTTTAATTTCATCAGTTGTTCGGTCGCCATACTTTGATGACCGCCGAGATGTGTACGATTTAATGGGTCGGCCTGCGGGTCATCGTTGAGCAAGGTTGAAGCTGAGGTATCTCCAGAAAGGCATTCAGACTTGCATGGGAGAAACGGTTTCGATCGGCCGGCCGATACGAAAGTCTTTGACCATTCGGATTCGACTGAATCTGACATGGTGTGGGACAGCTTTCACGCTTCGTCAAAGTCGCTAATATTGCGAGTCCCGAAAGCGAAGCTTTATTAGGGTATAGGAGGGCGCCAAAATAACGTTGGGGTTTTAAAATTAGTTGCCCGATCACGAGGAGAATCTTTGGGCAGGACAAAACGCATGGCTTTCGATCTGGAAACGGGCGCAGAGGACTTGGTTAGTGATCAACCTTCGTCATGGGCACGATGGAGGGTTTTCGATATGTCAAAGATCGAGTCGCTCTTGATGTTAGACAGGTTTGTCGAGCACATACACCACTTTGGCAAATGTTGGTAAGGTGTAGCTCCGGTCGAGCTACACCATATGGTCGGCGCTCTGTACTGGGATAGCGCTCTGAGAAGAATCTGTGCGACAAATTATCCTGGCGTTATAGATCTGTCGGATTTAAACGACTGCGAAAAAAAAAAAGGACGAAAAAGAAGAGAGTGAAAGCGAAAGCACGGAGTAGATGCTTGTCGTTCAAGAGGTAGGTAAACTAAATCGAAACAAATCGACGACGGGATTATAATCTGCTCCTTTAATCCTTCCTCTTCCGATAACGTTCTAATAGCTGTTGGAGGTTATCTGCTTGGTCGATGGATGGCACTGTTTCCTCTCCCTGAGGGCACTGGCCAATTGCTGGGGCAGAGGTGGTCGGCAGAAATCACCCAAAAAACCTGACCACGCAAGCGGAGAGAAATCCAGTTCTCAATAATATAGCCGGGGTGAGGGACCATCAGACGATGGAATGGATATAATTTGACAGTCCCACCCACAGGCCAAGATGAGGAAGAAGTGGGAGGAATGGAGAGAAAAGGGTAAAGTCGGTCAGGTGCAGGAGGAGGGGGAATTGAAGGAAACAGAAATCGTCTCCATTTCGTATGGGACCAATTTGGGACTGATCGCCCGGTCTAGACGCGGGGAGGCTTAAATCCACACGGTAAGTGACTATGATTCATTTGGAGTCTAGAATGTCCCTTTGGGAGGAATTACAAGCCTATGGTGGTTTCTATATGTTCTGCCTGCTTGTGTAATCATCCTTTTCTTTTTCTTTTTCCCAAAAGGACTGTTTCTTCAGGGAACCTGAAATAAGAAATAAATAGTGGCCGCATGGCGCATTTTGATTGACATGGGTATGTATCGTTTGCTGGTACGGAAATATATTTATAGAACATCAACTTAACCCTCACGCATATTGATTCCAATGAGCGTACTTCCATAGTTTGCCGGGTTACCAGGCTATACATTTCGAAAGAAAACAGTACAACGGAGAAACAAATGATCATTATAATACGTGGTATAACCCTAAAGAATCGACCACCACACCAAATGCTCCAACATCCATGGATGATGCTTCACATGGACCGAGGTTGTGATACTGTCGTATGTACGTTCATTACATGACATGGTCGACCGACCGACATAGATGCCTTCTCAACCTCTCAACCACAAAGTGATTGCAAACTTTGAACAAGAACATAATGGCTAGACCCTTCGAAATCTCCGTTCCAGATACTCAACTTCATCATCTTCAGCAAAAGTTAACAACGGCAACTTTCCCGGATGAACTGGACGATGCGGGGTGGGACATGGGTGTGCCTCTGGGTGAGATGAGAAGGCTGGTAACCTACTGGCGCGACGGCTTCAACTGGCGCCAAAAGGAACAAGAACTGAACGAGAGCTTGAATCAGTTCCTCGTTCCTATAACCGTCAACGGATTTGGAGGCTTGGATATTCATTGCCTGCACCACACCAGCCGAAATCCAAACGCTGTCCCTTTGCTATTCATACACGGCTGTAGGCCTGGCTGATACCAGATCCCAATAAAGTCATCGCGGAGCTGACCGGTCTTCTTGTAGGGCCTGGAAGCTTTTTGGAAGCAACGAAGCTTATTCCATTGCTGACCCAAGGAGACGAGAATCACCCAGCATTCCACCTGGTCGCTCCCTCATTGCCGAACTTTGGCTTTTCATCTGCAGTAAACAAGGTTTGAAGATATACCTAATTCATAAATGCATTTGCAAGAGTAATCTAATGTCCTGTAGAAAGGGTTTGGCCTGGTTCAATATGCGGAAGCAATGCACAATGTGATGCTGGCTTTGGGCTACAAAGATTACGGTCTGCTGTATCGTCCTCCCACCAGGCTGATTCAATACTAACCTCTCTATAGTTGTACAAGGCGGTGATTGGGGCAGTATCATCGCTCGTGTCATGGCCAACCGCTACTCTGACCACACCAAGGCCGTTCACTTGAACTTTCTACCGGTGGCTCCGCCTTATCCATGGCGGAGTCCTTTAGTCTTTCTTCGATCCCTCCTCACCATTCCCTTCTCATCAGGCGACAAGGCACACTTGTCAGCTACTTCGGACTATCTGATGCAAGGGAATGCTTACATGCGTCAGCAGGAGACTCGTCCGCAAACGTTAGGCTACGCTCTTCATGACAGCCCTGTGGCGTTGCTCGCTTGGATTTACGACAAACTGCACTCATGGACTGATAGCTACCCATGGACGGATGATGAGATTCTCATTTGGGTGAGCATCTACTGTTTTTCGGTAGCGGGGCCCGCGGCGTCAGTCCGGATCTACTACGAGGCGGCACGGAACGATTCTTCGTCCGCTGTGCCCGGAATGTCCACCGTCGATGCTATCTCGAGACCCACTCCTGGTAACGTCAAACTCGCGGTGGCTCAATTCAAGAAAGAGCTGATCCGAGTGCCTATGTCGTGGACCGGCCTGGCCGGTTCTGTCGTTAGAGCTAAGCAATATGACTGTGGTGGCCATTTTGCAGCGTGGGAGGTGCCGGAGCTCCTGGCAACCGACCTGAGAAATTTCCTGGGAAGGAATGGGCAGGCGTACGGAGCTGTATCTGGGAAGGATGGGTACTGATCATCCACTTGTCGACTGCAGATTGAACGGAGCCCTATAGGGGTTAGGTCGTAGATGATAGAGGTTCCAGACATAACGCAACAGAACTAGGACGGTGAATCCGTATGCAGAGATTTAATTTCTAATTCCCTGTATTTTCGTCCTCCATATGTCCTCACTGTGCTTCGCCTCGCCTTAATCGATAATATGTAACATTAAGTGGAGACCTTAGACGCCGAAAGCTGTTCTCAACCAGGAAATATTGCAATCGTGGCAATGGAGCGTGAAATTAAAGACCTGAATAACATAACAAAAAAGCGCCAACATAACTATTCTAATCTTGTCTTCCCTTGAGTAGCCGCTTAGTCACCTTATCTTTCTCTATGATGTACACCTGGGCACCCCAACCGGAGAGTGCGTCTCTGTCAACAGCACTGAGGAGAGCCTGGGAAATGGTTTCGAACAAGTCCTCGGGGGCCTATACCGTCAGTATCATCTCTAATCAAAATCAGAATCCCACACACGCAAGACATACCAGATCCGGCTCCCATAAACTCTCACAGGTACCAAACAGCTGATCACTAGCTGTCCCGCTGACAATGAAATCCTTTGCAAAGTCGATACATCCGATACTATCAAAGCCACAGATAAATGGCTTGCCAGTTGTGCTGTTTATACCCGCAACGACGGGACTGACGAAGAAAGGTCCAAATCTCCTCTCGTACAGTGACGAACTGACCAGGTTGGCCAAGGTCTGGGGTGCAATGTTCCGTTCCTCACGCAGGCGGTACATGTTAACCTTGTAGCGGAAGAGATCTGAGACGGTCGAGACGTCGGTCGCCAGGCCAGTCAGGCCGAGGAAGGTCGATGGGCTGTAGTTGAAGATCTTGGGGAAGTTATTGGAGACGGTCAGAGCCTGCATGCCGAGTCGGAGATCGCAGGCAATTGCCACGCAGTCCTTGCCTACCATGGCGACGCAGGCACCACCATCTGCAGAGAGGAAGATTAATATGTGAAACTCGAGTCAGTCGGGAGACGAGGAAGATGACATACTGATATCGAAGGGCGAACTCTAGAGGTATCGTCAGCTTGCTCAATCAGGGAAAGAAGGGTAGTACAGAAGACATACCATGATTAATTTGATAGAGTAAATAAAATCAAAATCTAAATTAGAGAAGTGAAAGGGTTCGATGAGTGAGACGCAAGAGGATGTGGAGGGCCGAGGGTTGGGGTGAAGCGTGAGGTGGTGAAGGAGAGGGACTGATGAATGGTTGAGTTGAAGCTCACTGCTGCCAGCACGCGTGGAGCCGCCGAGCTTTCTGCCGATGACGATGCGCCCGCTGCCTACTGATCTTCCCGCATTTACTACACCTTGTCTATTACCCTAATCTCCGAACATCAAACTCCTTCTGTGTACTTCTATTCTTTTCTCTCGCCTTGGTCTACGTGCTGTTTAAACCTATATTCAAAGTATAAAACAGACAAGAAAACTGGAAGGCGACGACGCTCACATTCGCCCTCAACTCTGACACCGACCCCGCAGTATTAAAATAAACATACCTAACTATGAGCGCTCATGTCGTAGTCCTCGACTCGACAGCTCGAAGGGCTACAATTAAGACAACGCCAGGAAAATATCTGACTGATGTTTTACAAGAGGCATGTGTAAAACTAGGCGTAGATGCTAGCCAATATGGACTGAAGTAAGCATTTGCTTCCATCACCCAATACCAAGCTTTCAGTCAAGGGACTAACTCCGCTCCAAGATACAAAGGTAAACAGGTCGACCTGTCGCTATCTTTCCGTCTCTCCGGGCTCATTTCTGGCGCAAAGCTGGAGCTGATCCAACTCTCACGGTCGCCATCCGTTGTCACTGTCGCACTTCAGCTACCGGAATCAGAAGCCCGTGGGGCGCCCAACGGCCGTCTCTTGGACAAATTCCCAAGCACAACGTCCTTATGGTTCATATTGCGTAAGTTTGAAGCTGGAGTTGCTGGGAATACATCGATTCGGAACCTCACAGCGCGAGGGGCTCCCGTTACTGGAAACGGAGATAATGGATCAGGGCGGTTGTTCTACGAGACGCCGGTGATCCAAATTTTGGAACGGGAGCTGTCCACATTCCCCGATTTACAGAAGTCGCTAGCTCAACTAGGGTTCAACAGCGGAAACGTGTTATTGAGGCTGAGCTTTCGTCGGACAGAGGACCCATTAGAAGTTGCTATGAGCAAGATCCAAGAATACTTCAAGTCATCTGACGACACGAACCCCCAGTCACAGGAGTCGTCTACTCCAGCAGAACAGAAGCAGACAGTAGATGGACAGAGCCAACAAGAACGTGAGCCGCCAAAATCTACATCAGATGCATCGTCCCCTGCACCTGTTTTGCCTGAACAACCCCAAAATCAAATCCCTCCACCTGCTTCTGCTGAACCTTCCGAACCTGCAACGACTCTTCCCTCTCGACAAGTAGCAGTTTTCGCCCCTCCGTCTAGCGATACGCCACAGTCCGCAAAGACCGCCTATAATGAAAGTGACTACGTACCCTCGGTAGATCATGCGCAGGCGCACCAACGTCGGCTCAACGCGGCATCCCAGAATAAACGCCTCCTATCTGATGCAGAGATTGCCGCTAAAGCCGCAGCAGAAGAGGAAAAGCTTGCAGCTGTCAAGGAGGTGGACGTCAAAGTCCGACTGCCGGACCAGAGTCAGATTGTGGCAAAATTTGGGCAGCAAGATACGGGCAAATCACTCTACAGTTTTGTAAGAAATTGCTTGGCGGGACCTTTCGCTGGAGAAAAATTTATCATCACAACTTTCCCCGGTGGTGGCCAGAGTGGAAAGAAACTACATAATGTGGTCCCGGACTCTGATCAGACTCTACTGATCAAGGACCTCGGTATGGTAGGCCGAACCCTTGTCAATTTCTCTTGGGACGCAACTGCTCCCCAAGCTGCTTGGCAAAGCCGAAGAGACCTCCTGAGACCAGAGCTACGGACACAAGCGAAAGAACTTAAGGTTGAACAACCAGCGGATGTCATGGATACCTCTGAGGATACGGTGCAGCCGAAGTCGGGATCTGATCGTCAAGGTGAGAAGTCAAGCGGGCGCAAACCAGGAAGCTTACCCAAGTGGTTGAAACTGCCCGGGAAGAAATAGATAAGAGATATGCTGGTACATACCTTAAGTGTTACCGTCATGTTACATCTTCTAACTTACAATCATGAGTAATGTGATAATGGTCCTGATGTCCTGTAGTCAAACGTAAATTAGGACGCATAGACAGCGTCACCATCGAGTTCTGGAAAGAAGTATACATCATGTTCGGCTACATCCTTGAACAGCAATCTACAGGATAATCCAGCCAGATTCTACCAACGGCATCACACACAGTGACCGATCGGCGGTCGTTAGGCCAGAGAGAGACCTACACAAGCCGGTCTGAATAATATTCTGAAGAAGATTGAAGGTGAAAGAAACCAAGTCCCAGTGGTATTGCATTAGAATCAGAGATCCATTTATGTTTTTTGTCCAATTGTCCACGCCTATGGAATCATATCCCTTGCCCCCATTCCTATATCCCAGGAGAGATAGAAGCAAAGAAGGTAGGTCGGGTTGTCATTTTTCCCCTCCCAGTATGGACAGAACCTCCCCCACACTCCATGTGATCGGCCACCAAGACTCACTTCATCGTTTCGTTATCTCATTCTTTTCTTTGGCTAATAGGAGAAAGCTTTATTGGATTGAATGGGAACGAATCTAGTGACCAGTAACACGACGGGACTCGGCGATGACGCGCTGCATGTCCTCAACCTTTCTCTTGCCACGGCCGAAGGTACCGAGCTGTAATTGAACGTTAGCCTTTCTGCTCTGGAAGATAAATTGAAGATTGCGCCGGTTTCCATCCGCTCTGGCCCCAGTATAATTTCGATAGTAAACCATAATCGACACCAGGATCAACCGATGATAACTTCCGAGACTATCCGACCAAAACCAGGGCGGCCCCAGCGATATCTGCCGAATTGAAAGTATGATAACAGAATCGAACGTACCCTCTTCTTGGCGAGCTTACGAGCACGCTTGTCCTGAGTGTTTCTCAGGAGTTCGATGATACGACGCTCATAGGGGGCAAGACCGACAACCTCACGAGCGATGTCACGAACGAAGGCAGTGCGGCGGGAGGACTGGCCCTTGGTGCGGCTGACACGGGTCTTGGGGGTGTTGAGGGGGGTGGTTTTCTATAACGAAGGATATCCGTTAGTCTTGTTTTCTTGTCTTCCTCCGCATGTTGTCGGTCTTTCTCAGATGTCGAGTGGTTGCTGGATGCTGTATTCTCCCGAATCACGCAAAAATTTGCCATGTCGCTTGATCTTCTCGATTTTCCTCTCTTTTCCTGTCTCGCACTTCGGACTTGTAATATCGAACTTTCCCCCGTTTCCCAGCAATATCCAGCCATTCAACATCCACTCGACAACTGAGACCCGTTCAAAATCAAATATAGCACGGATAGGGAAACCCACATGGCCCTTGTTCAGACCGACCACAATTCCGGAGCGTTCCTGGGCCATCTCGACGGTTGGACTGGTTTGGCGACGTGGTTGGTGAGGGAGTGTCGAAGTCGATGGGCGTCTCGGTGCGGATAGAATCGCGATGGACTTTGCACGGTTTTGGTTGGCTCAAACGGCAGTGCGTAGCGAGTGTTAGGGCTTTGCTTAGGGTTTTTTGCTGGTCTGGGTTAGCGTCCTCTTTTGCCTGGCTCTATGAACGGGTGTCGGTGCCTGAGGTGTTATCCACCATCCTTATCAGGCCTCGATAAGGGTTACATCCTCTTAATTCTTTTAAAGTATAGGTACTTGATGGTCATGATTAAATCCATGGTCCATTTCGCTATTTTCCACATTAATTCTCTACATAGCTATTGTCTCTGATCAGTTTGCTCTGGCCCTGATTCCACATCCACCTCGATGGTCTTCAATATCCCTCGATTTGAGCTGTCTCCCTCCTTGGAATGGTCCTCTCGGCCCTTTTCTACCGGGCTGGCTTCGACTGTAGTATAGCAAGTTGTTTCATATGTCTTCCCGCTGCGATTGCCACGGCTTAGCATCTCCAAGTTATTCCCCGGAAGTAAATCTGTAAGGCTAATATTCTGTCGGTGTTGAACTGGAAAAGGCTTTGCATCTACCGTTTTCTTTGAAGTAATAGTACTAGAGCCGGTACCAGTCATGACTGGCTCCGAGGAGAAGCATCTTGTTTTCCGGAGGAAATGTCGCAGGAAAGTAGGTAATGCCGGCAAACAACTTGCTATGATTCCTGAAGTGATTTCGGCGGCACTATTATCGGTATTAGTGATGAGTAGGGGATGTAGCTCTAACTTACACTTACGTCCATAAGAATTCTGGAAACCAGACAAATGTGTTGTCGGTAGCGGTGCTATTTGGGATACTGACTACAAGGCGCATAACGCTCGATATGCAGCCGCTGTTTGCTCAGAAGTACTCTTCCTGTCAGTCATTTGAGGTGGGTTCAATGATGGGAAGAGGGTCTTACAAAATACCCGCAACGAAGACGGCAGAAGTACATATCTTCTTCTTGAAGGTCATTTGCAGGCGCCATACACAGACAATTGGTAGTAAGAGAATCAGAAAATCGGACACTACGTTGAAGATCGAAGCAGCTAGGATGGGACCGTTGATATTGATGCAGTGCCCTGGCACATGCTCATCCCAGATCTTGGATCGCGGTGTGCATTCGAAGATCTTGAGGATTGTGTCGGCAAAGTAGAACAAGAAGTTGAGCCAAATGAGAAGCTGAATCAATAAGTAGGTGATGCCGTTGAAAGACGGTGCGAATACCCGGAGGAATAGTAGGAGTATGGATAATTTGGTGATGAATATGATCGGCCCATATATGATTTGGCATGTATTTGCTAGCTAATGGTTATCAATACGCTGGTTCCTTATTGTTGTAAGATGACTTCTTACCTTCAAGAATTCACGGAGATCTGATGGAGATACTTCCCACTGGTGGAGGCCACTGCCATGCTTGCCTGTCTCAAAAGTCATCACAGCATAGACTATTAATCCTAACTACGTCGCCTATAAGTAGGTGATTCTCCGAGAGCAAGAGTTCGTAGATATCGTATTGAGACGCATACCCAGGCAAAGAAACAAGTAACTACAGGTGACAGTTAGTGAATACCAATTTAACTGAAACCTTGCCTTGGTATACATACAATCTTCCCACCCTGGAGCTCTGGTGATTAATAGCTTTGTGTACATGCGCATACCGACACAAAAGGTACTGATTGAGAGGCATAATACCTCTGTAATGACATCCCACCGTTGCGGCGAATGTTTATGATCATATGTAGGGTTCATGCCTGAGTTTGGATTTTCATGAATAATCAACCGAGTTAATTATGACAGCAAGTTACGGGCCTAAACTAGACATTTAGACCTGTCGCCTGCGCCCCAAGGACGAAAGAAAGAAAAGGAAAGGAAAGGGAAAAGAAGAGAACCCGGACATGGATATGAAGTCAGTCACACATGTTGATCAAATACTTGCGCCGAGTTGTAGCAGTGTAGATAGTTGGACGTCAGCACAGTAAGAATAGAAGCAGCCGTGATAGCGTGGGGGACATTATCTGCCCTGGAAGCAAGGAGACTACCGCCGCTTACTTGCAGCAACCCTGACTCAATGAAACGTCTTCAATGGAGTAATGCAGTAAGACTTCACCGTTGGCAAGGGGGCTTTGCTTATGCCTCTTGGAAATCGACAAACCGCAGGAGAGGAATGCTCCTATTGGTAGCAGTGGTGCAACCTAGTAAGAAACCCGTGCCATCGAACAGCTGGAGAGTATGTGTGAATGCCATGGTAGTAGTGGACAAGCACCAGGCTGACTGGGGGAAGGCGTGGCGAGGAACCAAGGGATAGAGAACGTAGTACTTGTCGGTACCCTTGCAGAAGGGGATCAACATTCCACACCTCAGCCTCGTGCCAGGAAAAGGATCCCCTCGTATTCATTCCATTCTACAAGCTATGTGCCCTACCTTGTAGCGGTAGTAATTGCATCTTTTTGGATGTATCAAGACTTCTCGTCCCGTAAAGACGGTGTGAATAGATATACCACCCATCTATGTAGGGGTTTCTATAATATGTAGGTATAATATAGTTGATATTGCAGTGTACACCGTCATTCGGTAACGCAGACATCGTACACAGTCAATGACCCAACACAATCATATCATGGCCTACTGTCACAGCGACACGCGCAGCAGCCCATCGAGCCCTTCTTCCCAGCTTTCCATTAACTCGCCGCAGAACATCTCCAGCGCAGCCGTATCGAATGTTCTATCCAATTCTGCCCGAAGTTGCGTACCATCCTCGCCGGAGCCGGAGCCGCCCACCACTAGGTCAATCAAAGATCCGAGAACTCCCGGCTCAGAGATAGCTGATTTTAGCGCACGAGCATTTGCCCGAATGCTTTCGTAGACGTGACGTGTGGATTCGGCTAATCTTTGTATACGATCCTTGGGGAGTTTCGCAGCCTTGGAGGCTTTCTTCGATGCAATGGATGTTATAAGCGAGAGCGCCTTGAGCGACTCAACGATCAGGTACAAGTCGTGGAAGGACCTCCAGGTTGGGGCAGATGATTCATGCCGCTGCAAGGAAACTGCCGTTTTGGATACAAGCAGGGAGATCTTTTGACCGTTCAAGTCAAGATCCTTTGTCTTGGAACTCAACCATTCTTCCACCTGGGTTAAGCAGCTGTCGACCTCTTCAGAGGCGACGGACTTCGAACCATTCAAGAATGAGACCACCTTGAGAAGGCTCAGATTGATCTTGACGCTCTCAATCTCTGATGAGGTCATCTCAGTAGATGCTTCCGACCCTACGATATCTTCGAAACTGGGCGGATTGGGTTCAACAGACACTGGCTTCTGAAGAGCCATGCCTTTGAGGGTGCTAAATAACTGATCTGTTACCCTCGTAGAAGTCACCCATTGTTCCTGTTCATCATTAGCCTTGCCCTGCGGCCTCAACACTGGTTAGGGACAAACGTACCCGAGGAAGTGGTCCCAGGCGCATCCGTTCTTCGAAAGTTGGCTGGTTGGTGGGTTCACAGTTCATGAATGCATCGAATACACGCTGGTCTGTCAAAGGAGATGAATCCCTTGCTGCAGAGTAATTGTGAGCGGATAGTTCATTTTATGAAGTTTTCTTGCACCTACCGACTTCGTCATATCGACCCATCGGATCTCCTCCAGCCAGTCTTTGCATCCGCCTGACGTCCAATGCCCACATCCTGCGACAGACACTATACTTTAAGCGCCTCTGAAGCTCTATAGTGCCTTCTATGTTTACGTAACTACCCAAATCCAATCCATTCGATCGGTGCCTGACTGTCGTGACCTCGGCCGTTCGATAAAAATTCAGGGCCTGAACAAAAGCAGACTGTGGGTCGAAGTCTTTGTATTCGGCACCCTCAATTGGAGGCGCCGAGTGTGGATGGATCGTTGCTAGGCGGGTGAAGAGGTTGTGAGCAACCGTTTCGAACTGCATTTGCTTGACAGAGAGCTTGCTGAAGGCCTTGAGAGCGAGTGATCCAGCCCCGAGGCGCAAGTAGATACGCACAAGGAGTAACAACGCTTGATAATTATGAGGAGAATCAAACACAAGACGCTCCAGAATAGCAGCGGCGCGGATGAGGATGGTGTCTGGGATTTGATCCTGGTTACCAGAAATCCATGTTCCGCTGAAGCGTATCAAGCTCATTGCAGCTAGCAAACACAAATCATCACTAGGCTGACTTTCAATCGTGGATGGGGCTGAGCTCCGTTCTGGACGATCTGCTTCACGATAGACTTGGAGACAGCGCGAGATGAAGTCCTCGACTTGTGATTTAGAGACGTTAGTCTCGTCACTTGACAATATGAAGCAGTATTCAAGTTTAAGGGCATTGATAGTCGTCACACCCTTGAAAGGGTCGTTCTTCACCTTCATGAGTGTGTCAGCCTGGAAACGAAAAGCACGAACATTGTCTGGAACGTACATTTTCCTCTTGACATTTGGAGGCATACTCCACGAATTTGGACACAGCTTCCTTGTCTAGTGCTGCCAAGTAAAGCTGCAGGTCGCTAAAGCAGTAAAGCTTGTTCTTGTTACTGTCAAAATATTCTTGGCAAGTAGAGACTAGATCCTCCGTCTTCAAAGTGCCGGCGACAACACCCGAATGAATCAAGTCTAGGCGAGCTAGTTGTGCATTGCGAGATTTGGGCACGACATCAAGGAAATTGTCAATGAACTTTAGGGTTTCGGTAGTGGCTCTTCGAAGATGGTTAGCATGCACATTTCAAGTGCTGCCTCTTCCTCATTCTTCTTCTAATGATGGAGTAACTTACTCTTGGGTATTGATGTTCCGGGTTGAAATAACAAGTAGTTTCCAAACTGCCCAGTCATCACGCTCTTGGAGAGCCTTCTTCTCAGCTTCGTTACTAGGGATTGCAAGTAACTCTTTCGCGTAAGATAAGCCTTGTGTCCACATCTCCGCCTTTTCCAAGCTGGAGAGCTTCACCCCAATGAAGGACCAGTCATTCTGAATGACTCGCGAGCTTAGTCCAAGATTCTCACTGTCAAGGATTTTTACAATCTCATCATGACGTCCTTGAGACTCGAAGATTTTAACAAGTAACAATAGCTCCTCTGGGCCTTGTATGGCTCTAGGAGGGCTCAGCAACTCTTTCTATCGTAGATATAAGCATCACAACAACCAGCTGCAAAATAGGATCAACATCACATAGGACATACTGGATCAGAAGGAACACTGTCAGCAGCTTTGGAAACCATGCGATAAGCTAGAGTCCCAAAAAGTTTACGGTCAGTTTCCGAACTGGCTTGATCGGTAGCGACGAGATGACTGAGGAAAATAGCCCAAAGATAGTATTTCCGTGTCTTGGGGAAATTATTTTGGAGAGTCATAGCGGCCTGCCACCCATTCTCAAAGAATTAGATTCGATTTAGTGCGACACCCGGGACTCAATAGGTTACCGACCTTTTGTGCTGACTTCCAGTCGTCACCTTCAAACGCATACGTAAACCATCTCATCTGTAGATCCAGATCTTGTGGTTTCGCCTTCGAAGCTCTTTCCCACAGAGTCCTCATAGTCTCCGCCTGGTCGCCCATTCGTTTCAGGGTCTGATAAAGAATGTCGAGAGTATCGAGATCGGTAGCTGGTGGCTCGGCTTTGCACAGATCGAGGGTCTCCGCTATACCACGTTGGCGGTGGGTTTCGTCCACATGACGATATAGTATATGAGCTTTCCATGCCTACGCGGGGCGTTTGCAATTAAATTAGCAACATGTACTGACGTGGTCGCTCTGGGTGATTGCAACCTCAAGGGCATACGCAGCACCAGGGATATTTAGACGATAAGGTCCAGAATGTATTATTATAAATGGTCTCACAGGGGACTAACCTTCAAAAATTTTGTATCTTCTCCCTTCTTCATGCGCTTGTCAATCAGCTGCAGGGCCTGCTTCAGATTCTGCCCGTCAATGGCATCTTGAATCTGTTTGTTTCGCCGGTAGAAAACGGCGTCATTGGTGGACATGGCGAGCGAGAGAAGATCAGATCTAACTCTAGATTAATCCTGATAGCGGGGGGACGTGGATTCCTATTTTGCAACAAGGGATCGGCGTTCGTATGCTGCGCAACCAAGCACAGCACACGATGTGCGGGGAAGATAGGACGGCGGGATAATGAGGGGAAGAAATTCTTAGGAACAAACAGTTGAAAATAGTTTGGCCCCGGCAGGCATGAACTGGAAGGCGGTGATCGATAATATAGTGGGTGCCAATGCTGAGTGTATAAATCGCTTATTATCTACCACCTTAAGCGCTGCGTTTATCCAAAGGAAGAAAGAAAGAGAAAAAATAAATTAGAATAAATTAAATTGAATGAAAAATGAAAGACAAAATAATATGCAAATAAAGTTAGTGCTGTGGACAGCAACCTGAGTTTGCCCTCAACATGCTTCAAGGATTTAGAAGGCTATATACACCAACCTTAACGTTAATAACATAAGGTCCTAACATGTGTTGTTAAAGTCTTGCAAGAAGTGATCGCTGAAACATTTCTATGATACAAATATAGAGCGGGATGACCCTTCTTTCTAGAATCGGTAACATACAACATAGTAAATAGGATACAGACTTGAGGATGTGCGCCAAAAAGCCCTTGTTGCGACAATCGGAACTTTCATGCCCCCCTTCTGCCGAGCAGAAGTAAGTGGGAAAAAAGAAGAGATAGACATCCATGTTAAGGAGGTAAGCTGCGTCAATAGGAGGAGAAGCTTATGTGCCAACGAATAGTATGTTTTTGCTCGAAACATGTAATTGCCCGGTCTCTTACCAGTATCTTTTATCAGGACAGCCTGGCTCTGAGATGTGCAGTGAGATGCTGATGTAGACCGAAAGGAGACCCTATTAGTTACCGGGAATATTGATCGTCTGGCATCCCGGTGATTCTATGATACAGATATTGTGAAGATTAACTTCAAGGAAACATGCACCATTTGCTAACATAGCTCTGGTAGAACTAGCCAGAAAGCTTTTTCTGTGTCAACTGCAATATCGTCAGCTAAGTAGGACTAAATCAGAGTTCTACTGAGATGGCAGGACTAGGTTATTGAGCCATCGAGGGTTGGACGTAGATAGGAAATATCAACGCAAATTAGTTTGAGATATACATAGATACGTACCCATTGTTTTTTGCAGTCACGGTAGGCCCTGCCACATATTCGAGTCAGCTATAGGCTAAAGTAAAAATGTGCAGGTAAACATGTGAATGATTCAGGCTACTAGCTCGCCGATAGGAGGTCAAGAGTCCCTCCTCTAGATCCATATCACTGGACTCTACCGGCATAGAAGGGTTAAATACTCACTGAAAGTAATCGTGGCACATTTCTCTGTCGAAATTATTCCGCTTCATACATTTCAAACTCCGATCAGCGAAATCTTGGCATGGATCATAGTACTCGCTTGCACTCTTGCTGGAATATGGAGCATGCCGTTAGTAAGTTTGTGGAAAATAGATAAAAAAAAGTAGCTGAAAAATTTTTTTTTAAAATAGATCAAAAAGAAAAGTCTAAGCACCAAAAATCAAGCATCAGGATTTATGACACGTGCACCCTGATTCAAGAGAATATGAGCGGGTGACTTCAAAAGCTCTTGAAACAAGACCACCATTGAAAGCCATAATTATGACGATAATAATAATGATGCAAAGATTTTGACATAAGATACATCGGTAGGATGTACTTCGGGCGTTGATGTGATGATGTAGGAGACAGCTGGGCAACCTACTTAGTGAATCTCCGCTCCGTGTTTGACCAGGAGTTAGGATGGCCTTGTCCGGACGACTCTGGTTGTTGGTCTGATGTGGAAGACATGATTGTGAGACCAAAAGTAGTCAAATGTATGTGATTGATACAGGCGACAGCGTTGGACAGTATGGGTGATAACGTCGTGAGGTTCTTACTGGGAGTATGTAGGTTTGTTCCTGGAGAAGTTTGGCTCCACAATTGAAGGTCTTGGCACAGTGACCTTTTAGTCATGCTGTCCATTTCAGTAATTCCAAAATACGTACGGAGTATACTTCTTTTACTTGCAAAAAGACAACTGATCATATTGAAAACCCTGGTACTGCAATATACTGGAATAACTATACTGACTGTAATTGATTTGTGGTATGATACTTACTCTGGACGATATTGAGCGACTGTTGTACTCTAGAAGTTTCAATCCCTGATTCGTTCGCCATCGGATGATATGTCCATCAACTGAGAACTTTCTAATCAAGACATAGCTAGCTAACCTAGCGGAGCAGGCTACAGAGACAAGACCAAGAGGCGGGCAAAATGAAAGACATGATGACGGCTGAAGCGCCGGTCTTGCATGATATGACACCATTACACGCATCTAATATTCTTAGCGCTAACACTGAGTATGATCTCACGTTGTCGGTGACAAGAAATCCCCCGAAAAGCCTGGAAAGTGGAGGAAGTGCAGTAGCTTGGAAGACAAGGTGATATTGAATTGGTAATCAACGTTGATGTTGTCGCGGTGGGTTTGTGCCAGCGGTTATTGTGGAGGATGAGGAGGACCCATCATGTTCCCATGGACAACGGCGTACTTACAAGGGCTCTGGATGGTTTATTTGATTCCTTTTTTGATTATTTAATTATTGTTTATTCTTCTTCCCCCATCTTCTATTTCATTCAAGGTGCCGTGAGTATACTAGTATTTGGTACGTTCGAACTATAGTTTACGGAGTTTCACCCTCGGAGTAGAGCCTGAGAGGAGTTTGCCGGAAAAAAAAAGAAAACGATTTAATTACTCGACTGTCCCCTTGGCACTCCGTTGCGCTCTACCGATAGTATGAGGGGAACAGCAGTCTTATGCTGCAATCTTCTGGTGACTGTATAAGTGCGTACCACGTAGCTATAGATAACGGGATGGACGATGTTGGAAGGTTTGTTGGCTGTGAGGAGGAAAGTGAAGAATGATATGATTGATCGGCTTCTATTTACTAGTGAGGGACTAGAGTAAACTTTAGTTCCATTCCGGTGGGGAATTCGATCGGACTTTAGACCCAGCGTCTCGAGTGTTTGTTCGGTTTGCGCAAAAGCTTCCGAAAAGAAAAGAAAAAAAGGTAAGGCATGCACTCCTGCAGACCAATCGTGATGGCTTCTTGTTTTCCTTCTTCGTTTTGCTTTACTTTGATTTTCAGTTTACTGTGAATAAACACTCAAAACGACTTCAGAGGCGCCGTTCTTACACCCGTCTCTTATCGCCCACCTCATCTTATCATTCACAGTTCAGAAGTAAACTCGAAGTTCCCCCCATCATGCCAGCTACGCCCTCCCTCATTTAAAGAACGAGTCCATATATCTCGCCACTACTTGTCGTGACACGTCTCTCTCTTCCAATACACTAGCAAGTTCTTCTCCACGAGAAACCTGCGGATCGATTCCATAAAAAAAAAAAAAAAAAAAAACAGAAAAAAGAGGCTTTTTGGCTGCCCCTCCTGATCGTTCCGACAATTTTGCGCAAAATGTCCAAGTCAACTCTCGCCGGGGCCGCGTCCGAAAAGGGTTCCAACAACACAAACGCGGCTCTTGGAGATGATGTCCCCGGGGTGAGCCATAATAGTAAATTTTCTGAAAGAAGTGGCACTAAATTGCTTCTTATCCAGCTTTCCGAAACATTACAGGGACATGTCGATGATATCCGCTCACTCTTACAATGTGGTATTTGCATAAGGCCACTGTACGAACCCTTCACCCTCGCCTGTGGACACACGTTCTGCTATAGTGTTTGTGGCCCTTGTGTGTATGACCCTCTTGGTAGAGTGCTAACTCTTTGAACTTTAGTGTTTAACGTCATGGTTTGCTGGCGGGAGGAAGAATAAAACATGCCCCGATTGCCGAGCTCCGGTCAAAACACCACCTGCCCCTGCATACCTGGTAAATAATCTGAAGGCCCGTATAACCCTTATTGAATGCCCCTTGTGTCTAATGCGCTACAGGTCCGTGCGGTCGTCCAACTATTTACGAGTCGTGCAGAGCTCTTAGAAAAAGGGGAGACGACGGCCGAGCACACGCGCCATCAGCGCGAGGAAGCTGAAAAGTTAGAGCATGATAAGAAGAACCCCCATCCCAAAGAAGGCGGATTATTCCGGGGTACATTTAACAAAAAAACCCCAACTGCGCAGCCCATCGTTGACCTGGAGGACAATGTCGTTCGCTGCCCGCGGTGTTCATGGGAGCTGGAAGAAGACTCGAATTGCGCACAATGTGGATACCGACAAGATGAAGAGTCGGTGACAGATACATCGGATTTAACCGATTCAACCGGTTCAATCTCAACCGATTCGGAGGAGAATTCTGAGATGACAGATTACATGGATGACGAACTCGAAGATGGATTCGGCGAATTAGACGATGTCGATTGGAACGGTTTCTATGATGGGGTTCCTATTGAGGGGAGGGCTGAAGATCTTCCCCATCATCTATACAGCATCATTCGCCATTATCATCACCACTCTCCCCCGCCTCACTCACACCGCCCTGTCTTTGCGCGCAATAGCCACTACGATGAAGCGTCTTCAACTGCTCATCAAACCGAAGAATCGACTGACGACTACTCGGACGACACAGACATGGACTCGTTTATTGACGATGATGAACACAACGAGCAGGATCATGACTCAGACTCAGACAGATCTACGGTAGTCGGGGGTCCTGAAATCCGATACTCGCCTGATCGATATAATGTCCGGTTGGGCTCAGAGGTAACAATGTCTCAGGCCGACGACCGTACCGATGATTCTTTGAGTGGCTTCGAGATCCCAGATAGCGAAGAGGATGAAGATGAAGATGAAGAAGATGATGAAGATGATGAAGATGATGAGCCTATCCGGCCTCCTGTAACGGGGAATCGTCGCCGCCAGTTTCCAGCTCCTAGTGGGGCTTCAGGCTTCTCTGTTTTTGCGAGTCGAATTCGGCAAGCTCCGAACGTGAATCCCTACGCGATGCGCCGGCAGGCATCGCGTAGTCAAAGTACAAACACAGCAGGAACTTCCGCCTCGAATGCAATAACCCTGGACGATGATTCTGACGAGGGCCCAGTTCGACCATTCCGAAGGAATTGTCGACATGTCGCTCGTTGACAATTTTTTAACCTTATATCAGATACGATTTGACGATAATCCCGGATCATTTTAAGGCGAATCTTATAGGACTCGTTGCCTATAGCTTTTTCAAGGGATGATAGGAGTAGGGCAGAGAACGGAACAGGCTGCATTAATGCGGCCACATCAGGGCGTGCGTTGCAGAGTTCGACATCCGTGTACTGGACTTTACTGGCTTAAAGGATATCTCTGGTCAGGATTCTCGATCACGCCCGACTAAGCCTAGCTGTTATAATTACACTTGAAGGGTTTGAAATATTAGGTCCCCAAAGGTATATGAGACTGGTACTGGCAGGGAGAAGGCTTTTCGCTCCACCATCCACTATTTGGCTCCAAAAAAAGAGTTAAAAAAAAAAAAAGATAGAGAGAGACCACACACATTCTATACCCTAGCTACTTTCTGCGTGATTCCTTTCTGGCTACCTTGTGCATTGGTTAGTTAGTCTTTTTTCTTTCTTATCTTAGCGGGCTTCTTTTCCCACGCCAACTTTAGCATGTATGTATCAACACCACTACTAGTTTGCGCTTCAGGCATTGCTACTAGTACATCATGGGACCAAACATGATGAGATTTTCTATTAAGACAAATATGCCTCTCAGGGCCTACATTAGTAGCTTCACGCTAATTATAGCTGATATGCTTACTCAAAATATTATACTATGGATCTCCGAATACTAGTGTTCCGGAGTCTTATTGTTCGCTTTGCATCTCTTAGGGCACGATTTACGCAAGTAGCGTCGAGAATATTATTATTATTATTATTATCTTTTATTTTATTTTTATTTTATTTTTATTTCATTTTATTATGTGTGTATGTACTTATTTATTTTCATTTTTTTTCCTTTTAAAGATCGACCATCGGTGATATACTGATCCTTTAACGGTGGTTAATTTTCGAAGCATAACCTGTTCAAAATTATTGCAGTACGCCTATATACAATCATCCGCGCGTATCAGGCCCAACGCCCTTCAGCCAAAGGGACAGCTTCCAATGCAGAGAACTTTTTTCTTCTAAGAGATATGTAAAGACCACCGTCCCGGGAATAGAATACAATGTAGAGAAAAAAGTGGATACATACGCCATGTCACAATAACCTCGTCCCGTTCCATGAAAACGCCTCACTTCGATTGAGGGTTACCGTTTATGAAAGGGACTTCGAATACAACAGCGCCATTACGGCCATCGGGTGTAGATCCCTCGTGGTAATTGTTCGCGAAGCCTTTCCAGCGGCCAAAGCGATGTTCCTTGCCCACTGCTGCGACAATGCAGAGACCTCGGGGCTCTGGTTCGGTGGACTTTGATTTGGGCTTGGATTGACCGGGCTTGCTGGTCTCCGCACGGCGTTCGAAAACTGCGATACCGTTGATGACGCCCTTGACAAGTGGTTCGGCCTCTTCTTTAATCTCCTCCAATTTTTGCTCTCGAGACCCGTTGACGGCCATCTGGTCTGAGTCGACTGGGTTGTCGAAGGCTAAAGATTGTTTCAGTTGTTGAGATGGGGTATCCGGTTCCGATGAGGCTCCGCCAATGGGACCCAGTGGGATGATTGTCTTCTTGTCTTCCGAGATTTTCCATGCGCGAATCCAACCATCCCAGCTGCCGCTAAGCACGATGTCGGTGCCTGGGAGCGTTGCCAGCGCAGTGATCCAGCGAGGGTTGCGCCGCATGTGACGGGCATTTGAAGCGGCTATCTTGGGGTCGACTTCTGAAGATAGCTCATCGAGCGGAGGTAGAGGGTCTAGACCGTGGGCGAGGGTTACTGTGTGAAGGGGTTTCTTTTTATGGATGGACCAAAGGGAGATCGCGCCAGAGTCTGAGCCGGTAACAAAGTGATTTGGGGGCAAAGGTGCCACACAGTCAATGTTGTTTTCTTGGTAGGAATGCTTGGAAGATCCTCCACGGAAGATCAGTTGAGACTCGTCTACGACCTTCCACAATCTGGCGGTGCGATCGCGGGCTCCGACACTGACACATTGATCGATTGCCATTGCAGCGAGAGAAGAGATATGGTCTTGATGGCCGAACAATGTCTCGACATATGCATGACCTGCGGTGCTCAAGGACCATGTTTTGATGGTCCGATCGAACGAACCAGAGAATAGTTGTTCGCCGGAGCTCATGGTAGAGATATGACGAGCAAAGGCAAGCCCACTGACCGAATCGCGGTGCTGTGTAAACGTCTTCAAGGGAGCCAATGTCTCCGCATCCCAGATTATCAATTTCCGATCCTCTCCGCCAGTGGCAACAAACTTTCCAGATGGCGATACGGCCACAGACAAGATATTCTTGGTGTGGCCATGCTCCTCATCACTTTCCGCAATCTTTTGCAAGCCCCGCGTAAACCTCACCTGCTTAGGCTTCTTCCGTTGTGGTCTTGGAGGGCGTTTCGATGAGCTATTCTGTCCATTTGCTGAAGAATCTGTGGTTGCGTGACTGGGGGTAGCAAGCTCCCATTTGATTAACGTTTTATCTTTCGACACCGTATAAACATAGGGTGCATGAACGGCAATGGACGTCGTCGACTGGGTATCTGCCCGGAAGAATGAGTGCGAGGCTGCGGATAAAGACAGGTCTGAGGCTATCTGACGATAAGTGCGTCCTTTGAACTCGTCCTGCGCTAGAAATCAGCTGTTGGCTGATCTCACGGGTAGCGAAAACTGATGGCACATACCACATCCTCCTTTAATCTCTCAGCAATTAAATCTCGATCAATTTCTGCTGCGTCAAAACCATATTCATCTACTTCTTCCCGAACATTATCCAAATATCTCTCAGCAAGCTTTAACCTCCGGTCTGCGGCCGTCTCTCCTTCGTCGGATTCCGAATCACTGTCCTCTCCTGAAAGTCCAGATACAATGCTCTCGGCATCATCCTCATCCAGGTCACTACCCGAGATTGATTGCTCCCGTTCCTTAGTCCTTCTACTACCCTTGGCGCCTGAATCTCCATCTGCATCAACACCTCGTTTCTTCGACGCGGGGGCTCCGGCGCGGTCTTCCCTCTTGCGCTTCCGCTGGGAAGCAGGTAGTGTGAAAAAGGACGACATAGCCTGGTATAACTAGCTGGAGTTCCGCGCAACAAGACCTCTGGCGCTATGCACAATCGATTGGGGCGGGTGGAAGCGACAGGGCTGTTCGGAATTCTTTTTGATGCGCAACTTACTTTCACTTTTTTTCTGCCGGTGGCCCGTGCAGGTGGAAAGCGCAACAACGTAACGCCTAATTGCTGACTCAGCCGGGCAGCTCTCCGCCTCAGGCTCGCAAGCACAGCTCCAGGCAATCAAGCTCCGCGCGGCGTGTAATGCTTGATTGATTCATCATCTTGAATCTCTTACTTTCCCTCCATCTTCCTCCCTTCTTGTACTTTTCCTTACCTCTATATCTTCTCGACATACACTTAAAGCTTGAAAATGTATGTGAACCTCCGTATATTGATGAGAATTCCCTCCGCTGATTGAAGCTTCTAGGGAGGTTCTACTGGGTATCACCGGCAAGGACTTTGTCCTGGTGGCAGCGTCCAAAGCCGCCATGAGGGGCCCAACTATTCTTAAAGCTGAAGATGATAAGACACGACAGCTCAACAAACACAGTCTGATGGCTTTCTCTGGAGAGGCAGGAGATACCGGTTCGTGAGATTACAGATGTGGAGATAGAGGGGTGTAAGCATGGCGCAGCTAACTTATTCCCAATACAGTACAATTTGCGGAGTATATTCAAGCGAACATTCAACTATATACGATGCGGAATGATACCGAACTCGGACCGAATGCCGTTGCCAACTTTGTCCGGGGAGAACTGGCGCGCAGTCTGCGATCTCGGAGTCCATACACAGTCAACCTGTTGCTCGCTGGTGTCGATGGAATTACCCAGAAGCCTCACCTGTACTGGATAGACTATCTGGCTTCTTTGGCACCAGTGCCATATGCCGCTCATGGTTATGCCCAGTAAGTTTTGAAGATCAGCTCTTTAATGCCAGATTGGCCGCTGTGGAGGAGCACGCAACTGAGATGCTTCAGGTACTATTGTCTCTCAACACTCGATAAACACCACCATCCTGATATTTCCCTCGAAGAAGGCTTAAAGCTTCTAGAGATGTGCACAGACGAGCTAAAGCGTAGATTGCCGATTGACTACAAGGGGGTACGTTGCAGGAGGATATTCCTATATATGTGGTACAATATTGGCTAACTGGCTTTCTCCAGGTTTTGGTAAAGGTCGTGACCAAAGATGGCGTGAGAGAAGTAGAATTTGATAATGACAAGATCGTCAAGAGTGCTTAATGCGGTGTTGTATATCATACCATTTGTGTCTTTTGTTTTCGGTTTATGGGACTTGGTTTTCAGACGATCGGTTGCATGGCAGGGTATTTTTCATGACTTTGACCAAAATGTAGTCTCGTCCACAATTTACTATAGGTAGAGACTAAGAGAAATGACCCTTTGGACGTTTGCTTCTTCGGTCGTAGTCACAATGCTCCACACAGGTTTGCTGACTGTATCATGTATGACGCTGTATGTACCGAGTGTTTGCTGTGTTTGCACTCCGCGGCCTCATCGTGTCTTCGCAGCTTTCAGTCCCGCGGAGCCAGAATCTTCGTTTTCTAATTCACCTTTACACAGAGTCATGATGCCCAAGAGACAAGCTGAGTTGTCGCTGGAGGGAGATACTGTCGCAGGTTCTCCCGCCATTAAAAAGGCGCGTGTGGAGGACGATTTCGAGGAAGGTGATCCGCGCCATGGAGCCCTTCCATTACGACGGGCGAGCGGCCAAGAGAGAGAGGAGGACGAGCGTAAGGGGAATGATATTCTAGCTGCTGCAGACCAGGAGCGTGAAGAATTGGAAGAAGCGGCGGTGGATATTGGTGTTGAATCCGATTTCGATGACGCCGACGACGACAGGCCTGTGATTGCGGCTCCCAAACGCCAGAGTGCACCTATGGAGGGCTACAGCGATCTTTATCTTGATACGATTAATCGCGAAATCCTCGATTTTGACTTCGAAAAACTGTGCTCGGTTACCCTTTCGAATATCAATGTATATGCGTGTCTCGTCTGCGGCAAATACTTTCAAGGCAGGGGCCCGAAGTCACATGCCTACTTTCATGCGCTTGAAGTTGGTCACCATGTTTTCATCAATATGGGAACTAAGAAGGTGTATGTCCTTCCGGAGGGCTATGAAGTTAAGAATAAGAGTTTGGATGACATCAAGTACGTGGTGGACCCGCACTATAGCAAGGAAGAGGTCTCCAAGCTGGACAAAGAGGTCCACGATGCGCTCGATCTCGCAGGTAATCGTTATAGACCAGGTATGCTTATAACCATGAAATGCTTCCCGTTAGAGCGTTATTAACCCATTACATAGGTTTTGTTGGTATGAACAACATCAAAGCCAACGACTACTTGAACGTAGTTGTTCAACTTTTGGCGCACGTTTTCCCAATTCGCAACTACTTTCTGCTACATGAGTTCCCAACACCGGGCACACCCCAATTAGCTCTACGTTTCAGCACGCTGGTGCGAAAACTATGGAATCCAAAGGCCTTTCGATCCCATGTGTCACCGCACGAGTTGCTACAGGAGATTGCTCTTCGTTCATCAAAGCGCTTTACACTGACCCAGCAGTCTGACCCGGTAGAGTTTCTGTCTTGGTTCCTAAACAACTTGCATCTTTCTCTTGGAGGCTCTAAGAAGCCATCCAAGACACCCACCAGTGTGGTTCAGGCCGCTTTCCAAGGTCACTTGAGGATTGAAAGCCAAGCAATCACCGCTCACTCAGATACCCAAAACGCTCGCCTAGTTTTTACGGAATCGGGCGACATTAAAAGCCAAACCACCCCATTTCTCATCCTCACGCTAGATTTGCCTCCTACTCCTCTCTTCCAATCCGCCAATCGGGAATCCATCATTCCCCATGTTCCTCTGACAACACTCCTAAACAAGTACAACGGCATCACTGCTTCAGAGAAGCTGGCTCATCGAGTCCGCCACCGTCTCCTTCATCCTCTTCCACCTTACCTATTATTCCATATCAAGCGATTCAGCAAAAACAGATTTGTATCTGAACGTAACCCGACAATTGTCACCTTCCCGTCACCCCGCTCTCTGGACATGTCGCCCTACGTAGAACCGAACCCGGACATTTGGCCTCCGGGCGAACCAATTCTCTATGACCTCGTCGCCAACATTATCCTGGACCCGACTGTAGCTGTTCCTGGTGCCACCGACGAGGCAGCCGCAGATAAGGGTGTCAATGCAGCATCTGGGGCATCATCGACCGGCGCTGGTGCGGGCAGCGAGAAGGTTTCCTGGATGGTCCAGCTTCACGACAAGGCTATGTCTGCAGAGAATAATCGACAACATAGCGAACGCGCTGGTGAACAACAAGGGCCAGAGTGGCTTGAGATCCAAGATCTGTTCGTCAAGAAGGCGGAAACTGAAACCCTATTCACCCGGGAAGGATATCTTATGGTCTGGGAACGGCGAAAGGTCCCGGGCATGAACAATCGGAAGGGGAAGAACTCAGCAAAGTAAATGCTAAGACAGCATAAATCACTTCAAATATATTCCAACGCCAACAGAGTCGGTACTAGGTACTAGTGTCAGTTCTTAATATGTGATATGTATGTATGCTAGTTCGTTCCCAGCTCGGTGTCATAGTACCGTTTGTATAATTAAGGTAATGATGATGGTAAGAAAAAAGTATCTTTGGATAATTTATCTTTTCTACGATATATGGAATGAAGTAATGTAAAAATAAAACCCGGTAGGGCCTTTCAGCATTGGCGATGCAATCATAGGCTTCAGTATTACGTTCTGTTATAACTATACATGATTCAACTGACCGAACAAATACAACTAGGTGGGTATCTATAATGGGAATTTCAACAAATTACTCATAATGTCCCCCATCCGCAGAACCTTCTACCAATCCTAATTGCTGTGCCTGAAATCACTCCCCACACACCAGCGTTTACAGCAGCGTGCATCCCCAACATAAGAGCTAATTTGCCCATGTATGCAAGCGTGTCAGACCGAGAGCCGCCACCGCCCCAAGCCCCTAAGGCGCGGACATTAGCAGCGGAGGACGCAGTAGATGACAGATAGGATGAAGCAAGAGAGCGAAGGTAAAGAGATTCGAGGGGAATGAAAAGTACGGTTGTAATCATTGATGCGAGGTGAGAGGCAAGAGAATCAACAGGATGAGACGATAGAATTGTTATCCGGTGGGCAGTCGAAGAATCTGTGTGCTCCGAAGGACCTTCGCGTGCAATTTGATCGGAGATACGAGGGTATATCCCTGATTCGAAATCGTTCTCCCCAGTTGGCTCCGCTTCGGAAGGATGGTTACGAGTGTCTTCCTGGCTGGGCGGCTCTTCCACACTTTCTGGCAAGATGTTGGCAAGGCTTGACGAGGGTCCTTCAACAGGAGATTCAGCGGTAAAAACACCTGTTTCTCCAGCTTGTTGCTGATTTTGAGACCCCAGACCTAGCACATCTTCCCCGTTTTCAGGAGATGCACCTGGCGTCATGTTTGAGAGACCATCACTGTCCACGGCATCCGAATGGACAATCGTTGAGAGGCTTTGATTTTGGTGGGTCAAGATTGTGTCCAGGAGCTCCGTAATAGAGCGGCGATGACCTGTCTCGCCATTAGAAGTTGGGAAGTCAATATCGTTACCAGGCCGAGGACGCAACTGGCCCTGATTCTGGGCATTACGGTTGCCCAAGAGTTCCAGCTGCATAGTGATGATATCAGAGTTCTGGTGAATTAGAGAAGCACGAACGTGAGGAGAAGTTGGTGAAGACGTTTCGGGTGATGATTGTCGAGAGAAAAGGGTGTTCGAGCGCGAGTTCCGCTGGCCTTCGTGAGCATCGTTTTCATCAAGCGCCTCGGTGTTTACGGCAGGTGAACCATCAGTAGCGGGAGTAATATCACTTGTACGACTCAGTGGAACCATCTCTGAAAGACCACTAGTACTCATCTGTGCTGGCGACTGATGAATCGGATCTTCTTCATTCGATAGCACACGGTCTCCGCTGAAGTCAAATCCGGAATCGGGTACTGGGGCAGTAACAGGTGTACTGGGTTGACCAGAGCGTGCGGCCTCATGAGCCTGAACAACCTCCTCTGGAGCTGGAGGTACTGCTTGTTGTAAGCGGCGAGTTCGGTTTTGTCGTTCGTTTTGCAGTTGTTCAACGCTCATAGGGAGAGATTCAAGCCACTCTCGCCTGCGGCGGGACTCCGCAGCTTGCTCGGGAGCTGCTGAGGTTCGCTGCATCTTAAAGCCAAACCACGATAGCACCCAACTCTGAAGAAATTTTAATTCACACATGAGATCTTCAAGCAAAGAAAGATTGTTGCGACGGTTCTCTTCTTCTGATCTACGCCCAAGGGTCGGGGCCATCCAATCGATGAGGTCATTCTCGAAGGCCACTTTGATGGACAGTTCATCTGCGAGGGTTGGCTTTGGTAGTCGTCGGCGAATTAACCGGTAAAGCCTTATCTCTATGACTGGTCGAAGATATACGTAAAGGTAGACGAGAAGTGGAGGGGCTTTCAGGAAGCTCAAACAGAAATCGCCCAGGGACTGCAACGTGAAGGCTGGAGGTAATGGTGGAAATAACACAGTAGTAAGTTCTCCAAAAGGCGCCAGAAACCGGATTCCTGGGAAGCTATACGGATGAACAAGGTGAAGTGATTGTAAGAGCGAATACACATAAGATTGTATAGCTAGGACAAGTAATGTCCCCCGAGACCTATACAACTATTAGTTTCTTTGTCACGCCATCCGAAGCCTCTGGACCCCACTTACGCAGAATGTAGAATTGTGAAAGATGACCGCACAAGCTTCGAAAGTACGTCATTGCCAGGAAATCTGTCTTGCAATGAGGAAATTAAGCGCTCTAGAGGATGGTGTCGGCAAATTGATAAACACGTCGAAAGAGCCCATGCTGGAATCCCCGCAAAGTAAAACCCCAATATGCCATATGAAGCACGTTCATGGGCTATAATACCCATCAGGGGAATATGAGTGTAGCTTCTGAATGTCTGCAGAAGACATGGATCAACTCTCTGGATAATGTAAATCTCTCACCTCACCAGACTAAACTTACCTGTATCCGGCCTGTAAGTGATGATGTCCACCACGAGCCTAAGAATACCGAAATCTGATCTAAAGTAGCCATAACCAGTCCATAATCATTCTCGGCAGCTATCATAGCGATTTTCTGCTGCTCACTGAGGCCACTCGCACTGCCGTCCTCACTAACAACGATACCCATCGTTGAGAGGATGTCATTCTTAGCTCTCCGCAGCTCTCTCCCGAATGACTTGGACTCAGGATTGATGGGATGCCCCCTCTCATCATAGTGTTGAGCATACCCATCCGCATATCGAGGAGATACCCTCTGTTGGGTTGGGTTGCCCAGGTCCGCCGTTGGATCTACAGGGCGTTCAGGAGCTTCATATGGAGAACGACCCTGGACATTAATAGTCAACCATCAGGAGCTTAAAAATTATAACACACAATAGAATAGTAGAATATGATATGATCATGTGGCTCTATAGAGGGCATGGCGATGATACAAGCAGACAGTGCTTCATGTTTGACATCCTAACAGTACATAACTTTGTAAATGTCACACGCAGAGATTTGACGGCCAGTATTTGATAGAAGCAATGAACAAAAGCGTTTTTGATGAAGTTATATAGAGCTAACACAAGCCAAGAGGATAGCAACGGATAGAGAACTGGGAGCCTACCAAAGCCAATCTGTTTAAGTACGCCTGTCGCCCCATGACGTATAATGATAAGCAGACTTTTTATATACCTTTCTAGGTCATTTTTTGGAAGGAACGGAGAATAAGATATTGACAATCAAGATGATGTTATCGGATGGACATTGATGTTATTCACGTGGGCGCCTGCAGCGCCTGCGGCGCCTAAAGCACGGCCCCGCTGTGATCGGCCTTTTTTGAGACAAACAAGACAAACGCCTCAAAAAAAGAACAAAAGTTTCGGAGAGACAGTACTTTCAACTACATTGGAGCGATTCAACCCACCTATACTATACAGTTTATCTTGGATATATGATGTCGCGATAAATTACACGGCGACATTATTTCTGAGATCCGCGCGCGAAAATGTCTAAAGCTGTCGTTAAGACGACCTTCGAGGCGTCTCGGACTTTGCGTCCCATATACACCGGAGGAAGTACTGCGCTAGATGCCAGTGGACGTTTGCTTGTAGCTTGTGTGGGCGAGGATGCTCTCATTGTAGATCTTGAGACTGGTGATCAGCTCGCAAGCTTGGAAGGCGTGAGTCTTGCTCCTATTTGCTCATGTGCGGTATTATCGCAAGTTTCTAACTAGAACTATAGGATGGAGAGATTATCACCAGCTTGGCTAGTGAGTTGCCCATTCTACATTCTAGCACTCTTCCTGTTACATTATAACACATTCAGGTGGAGCATATCTAACCATATCCTAGTCACGCCATCTGCCTCACATGTGGTCGTTTGCTCGCGGTCAATGTCTATGCGCATTTACTCGTTGTCTCCCTTCGAAGATTCTTCACGGACTCTCGACGCGAAGCTTGTGAGAAGCCTCAAACCCCATACTGCACCCGTTGTCACAACCGCTATCGACCAGACTGGCACGCTTCTGGCAACCGGTGCTTCTGATGGCTCAATCAAGGTCTGGGACATTCGAGGTGGTTATGTTACGCACACTTTCCATGGACATGCTGGTGTCATATCTGCTTTGTGCTTCTTCCAGGTGCCATTTCAGGATAGCGAAAACAAGTCCTCTTCGAAGAA
Source organism: Aspergillus caelatus (assembly GCF_009193585.1). Taxonomy (NCBI): domain Eukaryota; kingdom Fungi; phylum Ascomycota; class Eurotiomycetes; order Eurotiales; family Aspergillaceae; genus Aspergillus; species Aspergillus caelatus. Next base: position 55,613 of record NW_022475417.1, read on the forward strand.
AAGGAAATCTAAGAGGAAGTCGGATGATTCTGATTCTGATGAAGACATGGAAGATGTCGCCCCTGTCGCCTCGATTGGAGGATTTCGACTTGCTTCGGGCAGTGAGGAGGGCAAAGTACGGGTCTGGGATCTGAACAAGCGAAAATCTATAGCGTCACTTGATTCTCATGTCTCGGTTGTACGGAGCTTATCGTACTCGCCTGCAGAGAATGCATTGCTCTCAGCTGGCCGAGACAAGACGGTCATCGTATGGGATGTCCGCACCTTCAAAACTCGCAGAATTATTCCTGTCCTTGAGAGCGTGGAAGCGGCTGCCTTTGTTGCTGACAGTGGGCTCGCTCTAGTAGGAGGTGAAAATGGAGTGCTGCGTGTATGGGATTGTAACCGGGGAGGAGAGGTAACCCAAGAGCAAGAAGCTGCTGCCGAGTTCGAGGCCATCGTGGCAATTCAGTACACTCCCGGGATGCCATTCGCAATGACAGTGCATGCTGATCAAACCCTGAGACTTCATTCACTTGAATCCTTGTCGGATTTCAAGCCTGGATCTTCGCTTGATCCCCTGCAAGTCATAAGGCGCATATCAGGTAACGACGACGACATTATTGACCTTGCATATGTCGGCCCAGATCGATCAATGCTGGCGCTGGCTACCAACACTGAGAGTGTTAGACTGGTTTCGGTGGGACGATCCGTAGACAGGCCATCTGATAAAGGCGAGGATTATTTTGGCGCAGATATCGCTCATCTTGAAGGCCACGACGACATTATCATATGCATTGATGTGGACTGGTCTGGCCATTGGCTGGCGACGGGCGCGAAAGATAACACAGCTCGTCTATGGCGTCTTGATCCCAAGATGTCCACCTATACCTGCTTTGCTGCTATGACAGGTCACGCCGAGTCTCTGGGTGCCATAAGTTTCCCTCGCGTCCCGCCACCGGCAAACACACCTGCGCGAAATGACCCACTGAACCATCCTCCACAATTCTTACTCACTGGTTCTCAAGATCGCACTATTAAACGATGGGATACAGGCAAGCTGGCTCCGCTCAGCTCTTCAAAACCGCATACCCCGAAGGCGGTTTTCACCCGCAAAGCTCACGACAAAGACATTAATGCTTTGGATGTCAATCCGACATCGACTCTATTTGCATCTGCCTCCCAAGATCGTACTGTTAAGATCTGGTCCGTTGAAGAAGGATCTGTTGTCGGTATCCTTCGCGGACACAAGAGAGGAGTCTGGTCGGCGCGATTCTCTCCGCACGGCACCCCCGTCATTAGCTCCAGCGCACAGAGCAGTACAAACAGGGGTCTCATAGTTACTGGATCTGGCGATAAAACTGTCAAATTATGGAGTTTATCGGACTATAGCTGTCTCCTGACATTTGAGGGCCACACGAACAGCGTGCTCAAGGTGCTTTGGCTTCCTCCCTCAGATTTGTCAACCAAGAAAGATGACGATGATGAAGATGATGATGAAGCGGCGCCCGCACAAAGCAATGCCACACAGGCGCGTCCTCTCGTGGCGTCTGCAGCAGCAGATGGTCTAGTCAAAATATGGTCCCCATACACAGGAGAAGTCGAGGCCACTCTCGATAACCACACAGACAGAGTCTGGGCACTAGCGAGCCCGACACCCTCCGGTTCCCGTGCTGATACTCTCTCTTCCAGCACACAAAGTATCTCATCCCCATACGCCATTGCCTCTGGCTCTGCGGACTCCACCGTCACATTCTGGACTGATACTACATCCGCGACTTACACCGCTACCGTTAATGCGAATGCTGTCCGTATTGAACAGGACCAGAAATTGGAAAATTATATAAGGGCTGGAGCGTACCGTGAAGCCATCACACTAGCCCTCCAACTCAACCATCCCGGAAGGCTGCTCTCTCTGTTCACAGCTGCAGTAGATGCTGCTGACGATCCGTCCTTGACCGATGCCGAAAGGAGCGAGCGTGCTAACAGCCTAACGGGCAACCCTTCGATTGATGAGGTTCTACAGACTCTCGACTCCAATAACCTTCGTACTCTTCTTCTTCGGTTACGTGATTGGAACACGAATGCTCGCACTTCCCGTGTTGCACAACGCATCCTGTTTGCATTATTCAGGTCATATCCCGCCTCAACATTCATCGAGCTCGCAACAGCAAGTATGGCAAATCGACGCAGTGACAATCGTACTGCAGCCGGTATGAAGGACATTCTGCAAGCCTTGTCCGCATATACAGAAAGGCATTACCGTCGAGTCGAAGAGCTTACAGACGAAAGCTACCTTGTGGAATGGGTTCTGGGAGAAATGGACGGGGGTGTAGGCCTTGGAGGCTTGGGCATCTCTGGCACTCGGGATGTTATTGACAGTGCTACAGATGACGTACCTGAGCATGAGAAGGACACTATCATGCTAGGAGCATAAAGATTAGACTCCCGCGAATGAGTATATGTACAGATAGAGAAAATGATTTGTGTGTTTGGAATATTATGATATGTCGGCGCATTCTCTTGGAGCACTGTTGCATTTACATCTGATACGTTATTGGAGGAAAGTGTATTTAAAAGTTTTCTCACGGGCGACCTTTTGTTGCCGGTAATTGATACTTCCTAACGATTATTTCAGTGTATGTAGTCTTGTATACCATCTTTTAGGTTCAGTTGCCACTCCCTTCCCTCTACATTAACTAGGAACAAGGATGCTTACATCAGGTACGACTTACAAAGTACCATGATCATTGGCACTTGGCATCGGAGACGAACCATTGGGATAGAATTTCATATCACTCTATGCCGCAATGCCAGTGGTGGTGGTATCAAGCAAGGTATCTAGTACATTTGTATCTTAACATGTCTATAAATGAGGGTTTCGACGGGATCGCAGACCACGAGTATCACCTGTCATCATGCCTCCGTCTCCGGTAAGAATCACGGTCACTGTCTCGATCCCGGTCACGATCTCGGCCATGTCTGCTTGATGTATTGGACGAGTGTCTGCTGGAACTATAGCGATCATCATCCCGGTATCTGCGACTCCTTTCTCTATCTTTCTCCCGCTCACGACTGCGATCGCGCTCGCGACGACGTTCGCGGTCACGATCTCTATCGCGATAGGGCCGGTCCTCCGTACTGTCGCCATCCCCATCGTCATATCTTCGTCGTCTCGAATGACTTCTGTCTCTCTGGGAGGACCCCGTTTTCCGCCTGTCATAACGATCATCATCGTCTCGTTCGTAATCACGGCGCCGGTAATCCCTATCCCGGTCTTTGTCACGTCCACTCCTTTCAAGGTTGCGATCCCTTCGTTCTTTCCATTCATCATCATCTCTCTTTGACTTCGCCTCTTTTTGCAAAACTGCAAGTTCCTCCTCCGTTATGGACTCGCCCGTCTTCTTATTCCGCATCATAACCGGCATATAAACACCCTCTGTGTTGGTCTCGCCTTCTTTACCGTTTTTCCTGGCTCCTTTGCGCATTGCAGCCTTTCCCCAGGCACCAAGCTCTGCCTCTGCCCCCTTGCCTCCCGATGCGTCCTTTGCCCCGATACCCAGAAAGCCCGGCCGACGCTCAGGAATCCGAGGTTTATCAAGAACAGCGGAGGAGCCGTATTTCCCCTTTCCAACAGCCTGGCCTTCTTTCCAGCCCATTCCTCGAAGTAAAGCGGCACCAAACTCTTCTACAGGGATCGCATTATATTGATCCAGTGTCGCTGACTCGGGTCGAGAAGCAATATCAGCCTGGAAAGAGGTTGTCTCATCGTAGCGACCCCCACCCCCATCTTCCTCGTCCACCGGTCTAGACTCAATGACAAGGTCCGACCGTCCCTCCGTCTCGCCTTTACTCTCACGGATAAGCGCACGAAGCGCAATCTCATCTTGTGTAAGCGGCTTCTGCTTTTCCTCATTAACAGGCTCTGCATCTTCCATCGGCTTATCGCCCGCTTCATCCTCAGCATGCTGCTCCGTACTCCGCTGTTGCGCAAAACTGAGACCATAAGCCATGCTCGGGTTATCCGTCTCTGTATTCTCCCCAGCGATTTCGCCTCTCTTAGCAGCTTCCTGAATCGCTTGGACCTCCTTCGGGAGCAGGTTCTTTCCCTTAGGTTTCTGGCTGGCGCCGGGCCGATTCCGCCAATTATTGTTGCTCGCGACCGGTATAACTAGCTCGCGCTTTTCATCCTTTTTATCTGCAGATACAGCAGTCCCCGTTTCTGTATCGAATTCTGTGACGGCTTCGTGCACTGGCGCTCTTTCTTCTTCGTCGGATTCATCGTCGTCATGGAGATGATGAGGTCGGCGCGGAAGCGTTCGGCTGGGGGCATCGGTCCCCCGAGTAGATCCTTGGAGGTTGAATGAGGTTTTCTTGGTCTGTCCTTTTGAAGCTGATGATCCTCCGCCCAGCGATAGTGAGAAAGGCTTCGACGAGCCTTGAGACCGCTCGTGGCTGTCCCGCGGCGGGTGTGAAGACATTGTTTTGAGTCCTGATTTTGATCGCAACAATCAAGTAAAATACTACAAACCCATACCAAATAAGGCGCGAATCGTGACTTGAATCTTCAGCGACGAAGATTATTTAGTATGTTTCAGCTTGGACCGTGGAGAGGTCGTATTTATGAAGAAAAGCGGTATGGGTGGCGATGCCACTCTTTAAGCGCGCGCTTAGCTTTGAAGCTCCCGTTTCGGAGATCAGGTGCTCTAGGAACTGATTTTCTATCGATGGAAGATATTGTGGAAAATAAGATAAAGCTAGTCGTACACTCATAGTCATTGATGTCTTTTCTAGATATTGTATTTCACCCATGCCAACCAACTGTCCAAGTACGTATGTGTACTTTCGTATCCGTCTTATCAATACATGTAGTACAAAATGGGGGGAAACAGGGTACGAAGCAGAATCGTGGCTTGAATATGGTTCCAGCCAATCGTGAATCGTATGCCAATGCATGATACCAATGTCAAAGCTAGAATGTAGAAGGTGTGAAGAGTTTGGGGGAACGTCACGCGGGGCTAGGTAGTCAAAGGTGGTTAAAAGGCAGGAGTGATGAAACAGAGGCGAGATGAAGGGGTATGGAAGGTAGCATAATATTGCACGCGGTTGTTAGAAAGGCTAAAGGTAGAGACATAGGCCGGAGGATATGGGGAATCAATAAAGAGATAGAGGTCAGAAATATTTACAAACGAAGATTAAAGGGACAAGTGTAGTAGATAAGAGCAGCTAACCACCAGTGCTTCTGAAGCCTAAGGAGCTTAGCTGCTAGCGGTTTGAGCTTGTGGGGGGTTTGGGCTCTTGTTCGAAGGTGGTATGGGACCACCCTGGGCACTGCCACTACGTTGAGTCTGTGGTGTTGCGCTGCGACTCGGTTGAGGGACAGCCCCATTCATGGCCGGCGAGTTTCCAACACCCACTCGATTCTGTTGAGCAGTTTGGGGAACCCGCATCATAGGCGAGTACCCTTGCGTTTGAGGCATCTGTATCCCGGGGCCACCATTCATGCCGTTCTGAGGAGATTGAAAGTTTCCATCTTGCGACATCTGATAATTGGCCTGGACGGCTCCAATATTCCCAGCGGCTGCATTCATGGCGACCTGAGACATTCTCTGCTGCTGATACTGATGCAATCGTTCGGTGGCCAACTTATTCACTTGCTCTGTGGGCATACCCGGATGCGTTCTCTGGATTTGATTTTGCAAGCTGCTGATGGTCGGTACAACTCCACTCGACAACAGATTGGGCTGTCCCATGCGGGGTGAGGGGGTAGATACTCCTTGAGGAGTAGCGTTGTGAAAAGATGGGCTTTGCATGCCACCCCCAGCCTGGAGAGCCGCCATCATGGCGGGATTGTTCGGTGTCCCATTAACATTGGGTACATTCATATTCGGGGAATGAGAACCCTGGCCCAAAAACTGCTGCTGATTGTGAAACTGCTGCTGAGGTTGCTGTGGTTGAGGTTGCGGGTTTTGCTGTTGTTGCCTAGATTGTAAAAGCCGTTGTTGCTCTTGGAGACGGTTGGCTTCCCGAATGACCCGAGTGTTGTCCGGGGTGGTTTGCATTGGCATTCCAGGTCGGGTGGTAGTTGTCTGTTGCATTCCGGACTGTGGCATCATTTTCATGGCCATGGGATTAGGAGGCATGGGCCCATTCACAGGTCCGCTACCAGGCATTGCTTGCATATGGGGCCGTCCCTGGTTGGCACCAACGCCAGGCGGTATTCCATTCGGCATTCCATTCGGTAGCCCGTTAGGCATCCCATTTGGAGTATTGGTGGGCATAGAGGGCGTTCCAGGGTTTTGAGACATAGCATTTGGAGTTCGGCCAGGGGCATTCATCATTGGCTGCTGGTTAGGCATTTGCCCAGCACGCTGAGCTGCCAAGTTCGCCTTGTAAAATCCTGTTAGCAATAAACCCGCATTTCGTGCATGGGTTTAAAAACTTACCCTCTGTGTGGCTATCATTTGCTGCCGGTATTGTTCTTGCCTCTCCTGAAGTTTTAGCTCTCGCTCATACTTGAGTCGACTAAATTCGGCAGGCGTCGAAATAGGGGGCTTTGGCTGGTTTGCTTCGTTGACTTTTCTCAATGATGCTAGTTGAGAAGCTGAGAAAGCGTTAGTATGGTGCATATTAGATTGTCAACCTCTTGATTCCTTACCGTGTTGTTGCTTTTGAAGCATCGTCTCCCGCTTCTTAGCCAACTTGCGCATAGCATCGAGCAAAGCCAAATGCTTCGAGGACCGTCTCCGGTCAACCCGCACAGGCTGCGTGGTTCGCCTACGGACCGGGGGTAATGACTGTGGGTTGTTATTGCCTTGTTGCTGTTGTTGCTGTTGCTGCTGTTGCTGGGCTGCTTGCTGCTGCGCTAGAACAGTACGCTGTGCTGTCTCCAGCCTTTGATGGTAAGCCCTGAAGTACTGTGTCTTCGACATATCGGCAGGTAGCCCCTCCAGACCAATCCAGCGTTCAAAGCATTCCCAAGGAGTTCGTCTCTCCGCTCCAGAGGTAAATTGTGACGAAGGGGTTAAACAGCTGGAAATCAAAGACCAGTTGTAAGAGTACTCCTTTACAAGACGGCGCAGTTCATCATCCTCTGCGTATGTCCACTGAGATGACTGACGAGACTCAAAGAAGCCAACAGAAGGCATAGGGTATTCAGTTGGAGGCCTAAAGGTATGCCCCGGGTGAATGCGATCACGTATGTGTTTGTTCTCGGGTCGGAAGAGGGCAACATTTGTCTGCTCTGGAGGCAGGTCCAACAACCCTTGGTCTGGATCGGATTGGTATTGCGAATAATCATAACGACTACGTTTTCGTGGCGGTTCATCGTCAAGGAATGCTATCTTCCCAGAAGCATACTTTGAGACTGGTAGAATCTCAGTCTTCCACACAGCATCCGGAGGTTCTTTGAATGTCGGTAGATTGGTTTCTGGGGCAATCCCAACTGGAGAGTAGACTGGCAGTTCATCCAGAAGCTTTTGAGCTGCCGGCGTCATATCTAGCGAGAATGTGAATTCATCTGAACTAAGGGAGAATATTGCTGCAGGAGCAACCGTATCATGTAAATCATGACGTGGCTCATCATTATAGCCCTCGCTAACCGAGTCTTCTTCTGTTGAAGGTACTAGGTCTGGAGTCGGGTGAGACATTCCCAGCATTTCATCTCCTGTCTCCTCTGGAGGCGACATCATGTTAGTATCAGGTTCGATCTTCTTCTCTAATTTGACTGGTGGAGTCCTAGCATGCACACGAAGTAACGACCTATGTTCTGGCTGGCTGTTGACATACTCGGCGCACCAATCTGCGCAACTTTTTGCCGCTGCGATCTTCCACTTCCTTTCTTCGCGAAAATCAGTGCGCATCCACTTCATGTGATCCAGAAGAACATCCCAGTGCGTCCCTTGACGAGGAGGCTCTAATGAGCGCTTCATTTGGCGCAATGGCCACCGGTTTGCATTTTGAAGCTGATAGATGCGGCGAAGGGTGCGACAATCCATCTGTTCCTGATATTCAAGGTGATGATTTGCGGTGGTTAAGGTTTTATGAGCAGAGGCAAGGAGAGTACTGAGGCTTGTGCCTCGAGGGGGACTATAAGCCTTACTCTGGAACAAGGTGAAGAGATAATCCCTTTCCTCATTCAACTTCGCTAGGTCACCTGTATGCTGGCGGACAAGATCCATGGAGTCAGCTTGGTCTTGCAATTGTTGCTGCTGCTGCTGTTTTGGAAAAACAACTGTAGAGAGCTTGCTCCTCTCTCTTTCCCGTGCCTTCCTGTCCTTGAAGCTTAACCTTGCTGCCGAGTCACTGGAAGTCTTGGATACAGCTCGTGTCGTCTCTGCGGGTTTCTCAGTAGCAGAAGCTTTATCGGGTTGGACTACTGCCGGTTTTGGGGCTTCGCCTAGGATTTCAGAGACAGATTTATGCCGAATAGCGCCGGAAGAGACTCTGGTTGTCATTCTTTCGGGCTGTACTGGCCCAGAAACCGTTTGCGTGCCCTTCTTCGGTGCCGAAGTTGCTGGAGCCAGTACCTTAGGTTCTACCGCATTCGAAGGTTGGACCTGTTCAGCTTGATGTGAGGTAGGCACCTCATTATCCTCAGTGGATTCGACCACTCCATCAGGCTTTTTTGATACCGGCACTAGGGGTATATCTACCGAAACCTTTTCCTCTTTCAACGAATCCTCAACACCTGTCGGTGCCGCAACGCTCTCCTGGAGCACTTCATTCGTCGAAGGCTCATCGGTACCACTATCCCCGATAGTTTTCTTTGCGGCCAGCGAGCTTTGGCGGAGCGATTGCGCCTCTTCTAGTCGAAGCTGTTCATCTGGCGTGGATGGGACCAGGATTGGAGGTGCTTGTGTAGGTTCCTCAGGCTTAGGGCTCGGTACAATCTTATCGGTTGGCCTAGTTCCCTCCTCGGCAGGGCTCGTCTCCGGTGATACAGCAACCGGAACAGGAGTATTGTTGGAATAAGGACCGGCTGAAGACACGGGAGAAAGCGGTTGTTCATTGCGATGAGCCACTCGGCTGAGCACAAGAGACGGTCGTTCATCAGGTTTCTTTTGGCCAGACGACACTTCAGCGGGCCCGGAAGGAACCCCAGCCGTTGGCGTCGGCTTGGCCTGGCTCGGTGAGACACTAACTTCTGTAGAATCATGGCCTTGGTTACTCTTGGGCGTTCCTGGCACCGCAGAGATTATCTTCTGCTCAGGGGCTGGTGATTCGGTTGGTGCAGCGACTGGGGTGGATGCATCAAGACCTTCGGGAGTAACGCCAGGCGCAGGCTGAGTAGGGGCTTGGGCTTCTTGTTGCCGCTGCTGTTGTAGTACGGTGCCAGGAGGTTTCTGTTCCGGTAGCGGCCGGGACGGTGATGTTTGTTTACCGGCATCAGAAGCAGTCTGAGAAATACTAGCTTCTACACCCGCCGGAGGACTGATAGGAATGGCATTGGAAGCTTTCGATGGTTCTGGACGTGACTGCACAGCTTCCTGGTACTTGCGCGATAGAAACTCTGCATAGTTAGGTAAGGGTGGAAGAGTGGCTTCATCGAAATAGCGACCTCTTCAGAAGTCGATCAGCAATTGCGACCAATTGAAGTATATAGTATTACATGTGATCGAACACAATTGATGTAGGAAAAGAAAGAAAGATTATAAATAAGATACAATAAAGAAAACCAACATAAGAGTCGAAAGACAATATTAAAGAAAAAATAATAAATAAATAAATAAAATATTTGACAGGAATAGTGGTTGTAAGACTTACTTGGAAAGATCGTTGGCATCGAGGAACGCCTGTTCTTTCTGATGGTATAGCGAGTCCGCGGACGGGTTCTCAGTCGCGCCCGCGAAGCCTACGGTCGCAAAGTAGAGCTCGCTCAGTTTGCGCTTCCGCGACAACAAACAACGTCTGAAAATTAAAAGTGAGCGATAATTCGATATCGCATGAGCCAGTAGAATAGAATGGATCGCTGGGAGATAATAATTACTTACGCGATCTCATCGTTCTTAGACCGAAGGAGCTCTTCGCGGAGCATCGAGTCTATTTCGGGAACACAACATCCGATTAACGCGCTAAATTAAAAAGGAGTGGGTTGAGCGAAGTCATCCAGGTGGAAAAAATCGCTCAGAAATGATGGAAAGGATGTGGTTGTGTTGTTATGGGATGCAGAGTATCAAGACGCGCAAAGATTAGACTTGAAGGGATTTTTGGGGGTGTTAGTAGAGATGAGACTTTTGCACGGATAGTATGGAGGGAGTTTTTGGTTGGTTGGTTGGGGGAGCAGAAAGGGAGTGTAAGTAAAGAGAGCGTGTGGTTCCGGGAACAGAACAGCGCGCGCAAAAGTGATCACTGGTAAGTAGGTATGGTATTGTTATCGAGCGAAAAAGAAGGGCCTAAGTCCTCCCCTCAAGTCTGGTATGCTACCCAGTTTGAAAGAAAATACATTCGCTGTAGCCTGAGGCATGCATAGTCTCCCCTTGCCTTCTAGGCGACTTACGTTGACCTTTTGCTGTAAAAAAAAAAATTAAAATTAAAATTAAATAGAATAGAATGAAAATAATTATGAAAGTACTAAAATGAAGATAAGGAAACATAATAACTCTCTCAGTTTTCTAATATTTTTCTTCCCTCTATTTCCCCCTTTGTCTTTGGAATTTCCTTCCCTAAGGCACCTACGGGCATTCACCCATCATTGCCGCATTCAGTATCTCGGTACCTCAGGCATGATTCTCCTAGTTCCCACATCTTACCGCCTAATGCATCCGATAATGTCTGGCAGAAAAAAAGTTGCCCGCTTTTTTTGTACGGCTTGCATATCTACATCTTGAAAAAATCATTTGTCATTGGTGAAACATCAACCAACAATTATCTTTTAAGATTCCAGATCATGGCCAAGCGCAAGAGAGAAGAAGCAACCAAGGACGCTCAAGTCTCGAGCCAGCAACCATCAAAGGCTGTCAAATCAACAATCAGTCATGAGACTCGCTCATCCTCTGTAGATTTACCGGCCGTCACTGTGCAAATAATCACTGGATCATATGAACGGGTGCTGCATGGTTTCACTGCTGCCATTCCCCCGTCTTGTTTCTCATCCAGTGATGAGAAGGAGCCTTCCGCTCACTCGTCCGCAGTACAATTCGTTGATACCTTCTTGTTTGAGGCTCATGCATCCGCCATCCGTTGCCTCGCCTTGTCTCCTCGACCAAATGCAGACTCGACCGAGGAATCGCCAAAAGTCATTCTGGCGAGCGGTGCAACAGATGAGACTATCAAACTTTATTCTTTGTCGGCCGCCCCTCTTGAGGTAAATGAGCAGTATCCCTCCATTCCGACTCTCGCGGGTAACAAAATCCTCGAGAACCCGAAGAATCGAGAGCTGGGCACATTGCTACACCACTCTTCGAGTATATCGGCTCTGCATTTCCCATCGCGCTCGAAGCTTTTGGCTGCTTCAGAGGATAATACTATCTCCGTCACCCGGACTCGCGACTTTGCTGTTGTATCTACCATTAAAGCTCCCCGCCCGAAAGTTCAAGGGAGACCCAGCGGAGACACAGCTCCTCCTGGAGGATCGCCGTCTGGTGTCAATGACTTCGCCGTGCATCCCAGTATGAAACTGATGCTTAGCGTGGGGAAGGGTGAGAAATGTATGAGGCTTTGGAACCTGGTTACGGGTAAGAAGGCTGGTGTGTTGAACTTCAGTAGAGAGATTCTACAGGCAGTTAAAGAAGGCAAGTGGAGTACTGGTGAGGGAAGGAAGATTGTCTGGGACACTAAGGGCGAGGAATTTGCCGTTGCATTTGAGTGGGGAGCTGTTGTCTTCGGAATTGTGAGTGTTTTTTTTTTTTTACCCTTCGGTCTATGATACAAGAGTCTAACCACGTCCACAGGATTCGACCCCAATCTGCAGGATATTCCCGAACCCCCGGAGCAAGATCCATCAAATGAAGTATATCAACAAAGATCCATCTGCTGAGGATGGTGACGAACTACTCGCTGTCTCAACAGAAGATGGCAGGGTTATCTTCTACTCCACCAAAAAATTTCAAAAGCCACAGGATGATGATGATTCGCCGATCCCTTACGCCGAAGCCGTTGCTGAACTTGGCGGCAAAGCGTCTGGTTTCTCGGGGAGAGTGAAAGATTTCGATGTCCTAAGCCTGAAAGATGAAACAACAGGCCCCCAAGACGGTTTTCTGGTGATCACGGGCAATAGCGAAGGCGTTATACGCGTATGGTATGTACCTGGAGAAGACCTCACTGGCAAGGAAAAGAGTGGAAAGACCAGTAAAACCAAAGACGAGAAAGCTTCAAAAACCCCTCAGGTGGGTAAATTTTTGGATGCTTATGAAACCGGAAATCGGATCACCTGTCTTAAGGGGTTTGTGATGCTGCCTTCGGAGGACCCCTCGAGCCTTCTAGATTCCGAAGAGGAATTCGAAGGCTTAGACAGTGACGAGGAAGAGGAGTCTGAGAGTGAAGAAAGCGATGCCTAACCATTTGGATGTCAGTTGATTATTCCAGTTTGCAATGTATACCCTACGATTTGTTGTTAGACTAGAAGAATGTAAAAGAAAACCAAATGCTTGTCAGAAACGATTGTCTAGCACCTTCAACCGCTCTTTTATCTTTTCCTTCTCCTTGACTATAAACACAGCTAGGTCTCTCGGGAGATAGTATCATCCACCACGGGCTAGAAAGAAGAATAGACAAAGTCAGTGGTAGAATTAAAGCGAAGGAGTCACTCAATGATTCTGAAGTAATATATAACAATCAACTGTAGAAGTTCCCCAATCTGTTGTATAAATTTCACTCGCTCATTCGGAGATCTCAATTTGAATTGAGTCAACTGGCGAGGCGGTGACTCAGAGCGAGAAAAAAAAAGGTCGAAGAGACGCCTTTCACCGCCCTACAACGCACTCACTCCACTGCACAAAAGAAACAAACCCCACTGAGTGGCCGACCCAAACTGCTATCATATCGCCTCTGTTCCCGCAAGCTGCAATTTTCATCCATCACCACGCTCTCGACCCTCGCCGGTTTTCTACTCACCCCACATTACCCTCTCTCTCCTTCCTCCGAACTGCTACTGTATTTGGGTCTAACATAGCAATCATGGCTGCCAACGGCGATTTTTCCGATGATGAATCCCAGCCGGGATCCCCCATGCTGAATGCGAACGGTCATGATGATATTGAAGAACAAGAGCCCCTCGACCAAGAGGAGAAGCCTCTCAAGTCTGCGATGAAGAGTGTGCCCCCTGTTTCTCAGCCCAAACGGCCAGAGTTGCCCGAACAGCCAGACCCCGCTACCCTTGACCTGTCGACCCTGACCCCTCTGTCGCCCGAAATCATTGCGCGCCAGGCCACTATTAACATTGGTACCATCGGACACGTCGCTCACGGAAAGTCAACGGTGGTCAAGGCTATCTCAGAGGTTCAGACTGTTCGTTTCAAAAACGAGTTGGAGCGAAACATTACAATTAAGCTGGGTTACGCCAACGCCAAGATCTACAAGTGCGACAACCCCGAATGCCCTCGCCCAACATGCTTCAAGAGTTTCAAGAGTGAGAAGGAAATTGACCCTCCATGTGAGAGAGATGGGTGCACAGGCCGTTATAGGCTGTTGAGACATGTCTCGTAGGTGGCTCCCTCTACTATACTGCTATTCAGCGCCGTTTGCTAACGTTTTTGCCCCCCTCAGCTTCGTCGACTGCCCCGGTCACGATATTCTGATGAGTACCATGTTGTCAGGTGCCGCCGTCATGGACGCAGCTCTTCTTCTGATTGCCGGAAACGAAACCTGCCCCCAGCCCCAAACTTCGGAACATTTGGCAGCTATCGAGATTATGAAGCTTAGCCACATTATCATTTTGCAAAATAAGGTTGATCTAATGAGGGAAGAAGGAGCTCTTCAGCATTATCAGTCGATTTTGAAGTTCATCCGTGGTACTGTTGCTGATGGCTCTCCTATTATCCCCATCTCCGCTCAGCTGAAATACAACATTGATGCTGTCAACGAATACCTCGTTTCCCACATCCCTGTCCCTGTCCGTGATTTCACCGCTTCGCCGCACATGATTGTCATCCGTTCATTCGATGTGAACAAGCCTGGTGCCGAGATTGATGAGCTGAAGGGTGGTGTTGCTGGTGGTTCCATTCTGACTGGTGTGCTTAAGCTTAACGACGAGGTGGAAATCCGTCCCGGTCTCGTGACCAAGGACGAGAACGGCAAGATTCAGTGCCGCCCCATCTTCTCGCGGGTTGTTTCTCTCTTCGCTGAGCACAACGACCTGAAGTTCGCTGTTCCTGGTGGTCTGATCGGTGTCGGTACTCGTGTGGACCCTACTCTGTGCCGTGCTGATCGTCTTGTCGGTTTCGTTCTGGGCCATCGCGGACGTCTGCCCGCCATTTACACCGAACTGGAGGTCAACTACTTCTTGCTGCGCCGGTTGTTGGGTGTCAAGACCGCCGATGGCAAGCAGGCCAAGGTTGCTAAGCTGAGCAAGAACGAGGTTCTGATGGTCAACATCGGTTCTACGGCCACCGGTGCTAAGGTCATGGGCGTCAAGGCCGATGCCGCCAAGCTGAGCTTGACCAGCCCTGCTTGTACCGAAATTGGCGAGAAGATTGCCATTTCTCGCAGAATCGACAAGCACTGGCGTCTGATCGGGTGGGCAAACATTGTTGCGTAAGTAATCTTCCTATTCCATCATACGTCTTTCCTGGACGATAGAGATCTAACTGTGTGATAGCGGTAACACCCTCGAACCCATTCTGAACTAAGCGAGCTATCATGTGCGTGTTTATGTAGCTTGACCTGATTGAGCCCGTTGGAAGGGGAATGGGGAAAATCTAAATTTCTGGTTCCCTCTATTCCTCGGATAACAGGCCTTGAAGGGTTCAAGCTTCATGGGGAATCTACCACAGGAATGAAGGCATCTGGTTTTACCCATGAATAGAGAACGCAGGAGGACAAATCGCCGTCCATGCTTCTTGGTAGGAGTGTCAAGGGGAAGAACACTTGGGATTTTCCGCGTTCGCGGCCTATGCAAAGGATCCCAAGAACCAAGAGCCCGTTAAGTCCAACAGGAGATGGATGGATTGGGGGGATAAGTTGTTACGGATGGAGTAGGATACTACTTCTTTGACGTGTGTTATGACGCTGTTCAGTGGAAAATTTTTTCTATGTTCATTTTTATTACTTATTTCTTATTCTTTCTACTTGCATGAACCTATGTAGGGGCTACTTATAGGGAGATGACGAATGCAATGAAAAAGTAAAGCATTGGGTAGATGATTAAATGTCGGGACGATGTGAAGGCCTTGTTATATACTCGCTCTGGTAATAATCAGTATCTTTCATGGTTAATTTCATTATAGACACTATAGCCTTTCTTCTACCTATGTAGCATTGAATTGAGAGATATTTTCCCCTAAAACGAGTACTAGGGATAGTACCAAAACAGCCCTATATAACCATGATGGCAGGCTACGGAGTCTCTTACTCTCATTCGATCCCGTCTTCTTGTTGATCAATCAGAGTAATAAATTCAAATTCGTAGTCTTAGACGTAAACACGCTGAGGGTATAGCATTTGATATACTAACTCTGGCTTAGGTGGTCTCTTCATCTATACTAGCCCTCCTATGCTAAATCTACTAGCAGTAATTTATTCCTACCAAATGCCAATACTAGACTATTGGCGATCCACTTATTGATTGAACTCGCTATTGTTAATCATTTTATTCACAGGCAACCACAATAGGTAAATGACATACATACTGTACATACAATGGATACATTCTTGGTTCCACCGTATTAAAACTGTGTAATGAACTAGTAACAATAACAGGTGACTAAGGCACTCCATTCTCCCGCAATACTTCAAAGCGCAACTTGCTTGGAATGTTCCTATCAACCTGACAAACAACACAGCACAGCACTTCCTTGACATTGAGGCAAAGCTGTTGTTGGGTTCGCTTCAACATGTATATACTCGAGGTAAGCGTCTTGTCTTCAAATGTCCTTGAAGAAACCCCACGCCTTTGCGGTGACACCTGTCCGGTTATGATTAAAGAGCTATAGCTGATCTGGCTTACCGTGGCGGTTATAGCAATTGGCGCGTCTCCTCGACCGCCCGTTCTTCCCATGGAAGAATGTCCTCGTGGGATTCTCTTTGGGACAATTTGTCCTAGAAGGTCTTCTGTCTCTCCGTCAATATAAGGTCCTGCAGCGCACAAAGCCTCCACAGGTTTTGGAGAATGAGGTGTCTCAGAAGGTCTTCGACCAAAGTCAAGTAAGGATGCCCATCATTCATCCAGGTCGAGCGTCACACCTAACCGCATCTCCAGTCTTACGGTCGCGCGAAAGCGAAGTTCGGCTTCGTTGCTGGTCTCTACGGTCAAATTCAGAATCTTGCGTTTATCTACGGTGATATCCTCCCCAAACTGTGGGGAGCTAGCGGTCTCTTGTTGGCACAGTACTTCCCTTCTCGGTTCCAGGGCGAAATCACACAAACTCTCGTGTTTCTGTTTGGATTCAACCTGATTAGCACTATTCTGTCGCTGCCAATCTCGTACTACAACACTTTTGTCCTGGAAGAGAAATTCGGCTTCAATAAGCAGACTCTCAAGCTCTGGGTTACGGATATGCTGAAGGGCCAGATGCTCGGTATTGTGCTTGGAACGCCTATCATTAGCGCAGTGCTCAAGATCGTCCAGAAGACCGGTAACTCGTTCTTCTACTACCTGTGGCTTTTTGGTATCTTCGTCCAGGTCTTTGCCATTACCATCTACCCGATCGTGATCCTGCCATTGTTCAACAAGCTATCGCCTTTGGAACCTGGTGACCTAAAGACCGGCGTTGAGAACCTCGCCAAGAAGCTGAACTTCCCTCTCCAGGAACTTCACGTCATTGATGGTAGCAAACGGAGTGCTCACAGCAACGCCTATTTCTATGGACTGCCATGGAAAAAGCATATTGTTATTTACGATACTTTGATTGAGAAGAGTGAGTCCGAAGAGGTGGTTGCTGTTCTGAGCCATGAATTGGGCCATTGGAGTCTCAGCCACACCACCAAGCTGTTCGGTATCGCTCAGGTATGTTGGCCTGCTTGATGATCGTGCGGGACAAGTCCAACTGACTGTTATAGTTCCACATGTTCTACATCTTTGCACTTTTCTCGGTCTTTGTCAACAACAAGTCGTTGTACCAATCTTTCGGTTTCATTAACGAACAACCCATTATGATTGGATTCCTTCTGTTTTCGGATGCTCTGGCGCCAATGGATGCCGTTGTCAAGCTTCTAATGAACATCCTCAGTCGCAAGTTCGAATTCCAAGCTGGTATGTTTCCCTGCTTCTGCTGTGGTAAGGTTACTCTGCCATGACCAAGGGCTAACAATCACCCCAGATGCGTTTGCTGTGAAGCTTGGCTATTCCGAGAAACTCGCCTCGTCTCTCCTCAAACTCCAGATCCAAAACTTGAGCACCATGGATGCCGACTGGATGTATGCCAGCTATCACTACTCTCACCCGATCCTTTCGGAGCGACTCAAGGCGCTCGGCTGGAAGGGTGGAAAGGTCACTGATTATAAGGCGGAGGATGATGAGAAGCCAGTTAAAGCTGCTGACCGCGAGCTCTGAGCTATTCTGATGCTGCTATCTTTATTCGCGTTCTCCGGTAGTGTTCAGACTTTTTGGGAATTTTCGGTTATTCGGTCCTGTGGGATGGGGTTGGTGTTTTTTGTAGAAGTGTGGGAATCCATCATTCAGAAAGAGCAGTAATAAAACAAAGAAAACTCCTCTAGTACGCCAAATACAAGATGCGTGGCTTTTGATACCCAACCGAACAGAATCAAGCCCATAGCAGAATGATGCCAACAAAATCTTCCAATCATAGACCCATAACAGCCTCTTTTTTTCTATACTTTTCCTTTTTCTCACTGGGTTTCCCTTTGCCGTCGGATTTACTCTTCGGCTTGGGTCTCAGCCTTTGCTTTAGCCCTCTTCTCCGCCAATCTTCTCTCCTTCTTCTTCCGCTTCCTTTCCTCCTTATCAAGAGCACCGGCATCCTGTTCCACATCGTCTACCTCCATCGGCCCCTGCGCATCATTCTCGTCCTGCACCGCATCGCCATTCTCACCCTCCTGGAACTTCTTCGCATCCTCCCAATCCCCATTCGCCCCCACTTGCTGCTGTTGCTGCGCATCTCCCTCTTCCAGCTTGGCAAGCGCCAGATCGCGTCCTAGAACTTCGCCCGCCAGGCCAGCCTTCACGCGCTTCAAGTTGTGTATCGTGAGATTAGGCGCAGCGGCTGTGGTACGCGAAACGGGGCCATGCTCACTGATTCCGGCGTTGGGTTGATATGCGGGGTCTGTAGCGGCAAGGTCGATGTAGGCAGCGAGAAAGTCATGCGCCGCTGATTGGGAGATGGACTTCGAGTTGAGAATGAACGTTGGGGGGAGGGGCGAGGGGCCTGTAGCCATTGTGACGGTTTGGATGTTCGATTTATGGTATAGCGTATTATAATTTCTCCCCTTATGGTGGTATACTGTGCGCAATTGGAAACAGCCCGTCTATTATGTAGTAAATTGACAAATGAAATAAATATAGAAAGATGGTTCGTGCACTCGCAAATGTTAAGACAGAGAGCTAAAGTATATCAAAATCGAAGAAGAGAAAAAAAGTTCTAGGATGGACAGGTGGTCCGTGCTCTCTCCGCCGGAGGTTCAATTTTCGTTCCGCCCATCAATCGATCTCCAAGCGGTCTCTTACCCTCCCACCCCCATCAGCCAATCCCTCTCCGGATTTCACGCCATCTGCCTCCGCCTACTTCTTCTTCTTCTTCTTCTTAACCTACGTGGTCCCTTCTCGGTGCTCACAGCTCACTCAATCTACGACAATGCTTTGCTTTCGGTGCAGGGCCATGCCCTCCGCCCTGAGGACGTACTCGTCCCCGATGTCCATGTCGAGGTAGGTAACAAGCATAGGGCTACCATAACACTCCATCACCCAAACCACGTCCCATACATCTAGTCTCAGGAACAGGCCCGCTGTACTAACGGCTCTATACCAGATACCTCACCCCCAAAACCACGACGACAACACCATTCAGCACCCTCTCCTCACCACTCCGACCCATGACCAACTTCACCACCACCATCCGTCCCCAACTCCCGACCCTAAGCAACACACAACTCCCCTCTGCGGCCACGCCCTCCGCCCAACAGACCCGCTCTTTCTCCGCCAGTGCCTCCCTGGCCGGTAAGCGCGCGACCTACAATCCCTCGCGACGGGTGCAGAAACGGCGTCACGGATTCTTGGCCCGGGTGCGGTCGCGTGGAGGACGGATGATCATTTTGCGGAGGAGGGCGAAGGGCCGCAAGTCGTTGAGTTGGTAGATGGCTTAAGGGGACGTTTTTGTTCTTGTGTGTGTGTGCTGAACGGAAGGGAAACTGCATTGATTGTCCGGTGGATGATATACCATCGGACAACATGCGGGATTTGTATGATGGGCTTGTTGAGCTATTTGGTTTTGTTCATTTGTTCGTCATTCGAGGGCTTGAGGCTTTCTTTTATTCGTTGTCGGGGAAAAGGTTTTTGATGCCTTGGATATAACGGGACGCGATGGTCCTACTGTACCATATACAATACATAGATCGTTTTATGTGCAATGTGTTGGATTTTTCTCTCTCCTCGGGGCCCTTTTAAATATATAATGACAGATTTCTCTTTGTAGTATGGGACCATGATTGTAATGCGTAGATATAGGCTGCATAAAACGAAAACAAACATTAGATTTAGTTTCCTAATCTATGGCCCTTTTCTATTGCTGCAGCAGTTGCCTGTCTTCATCTACTGATCGGTTAATTCATGCCACATCTCGATGTATACCATTCCAATCATCGTAAAATATATCTACCCGATTCGTTATTGAAAAGCATCACTCGTCGTCTTCGTCATCTTCGTCATCTTCCGATCCAGTCTCATACTCGTCATCATCTTCGTCGTCGTCGGATTCCTCGTCCTCGTCATCACCGACCTTCAGGCCGTAATCGTCCTCGAAGTCCTTGAGCGGCTGCACCTCGGGTGTGAAGCCGGACGACTGGAGACCTTCTTTGATAGTCTGAACGAACAGGTTAGCATTGAGCGCTTAATACAGTAGGGTAGTCATTTGTGATCATACCTCTTCAAGCACAGTAGCGCAGGTAATAACGATGTTAGCCGTCTTGGGATCAAACAGGGGAAGAATGATGTCCTGGAGAGCGCCCTTGATATCATCAACGCTGATGTTCCGAACCTGCCGAAGCATTTTCTCCTTGTAGTCGCTGGGCAAGTTGCGCACGACCTGACGGGTAAAGCTGCCCTGGGCTGCGCCAGCAATGGTCGCCTGCTCGTTGGCATAGCTAACCACGATGCTGCTGATCGATCCCTCCAGCATCAGAGGGTCGAATGGGATAGCACCGGATAGATGGTCCTTGACAATCTGCTTGCTCGACTCAAAAGCCTTGTGAGCGTTAGGAGACCGGTACACGTCAAAGTTGACAAAGCCAGTGTCGACGTTGTAAGCAAAGTTGGTGCCATATGCCAGACCAGTGCCACGAACTGCAACCCAGAGAGGACCCTCAACTGCGTTCATGTAGGCAATTGCAACCAATAGTGCAGGAAGCCTGGGGTCGTTGTACGAATCAAGGCCTCGAGCGGTTGCATATGCGAACGACGAGTCAATAGTGGGCATAGGAACCACGTAGGACTCTCCACCCAATTTCTGACCGGCCTCGCTCAGCAAGGCCCTTCTTGCTGTAATGGGCTGGAGCGTAGAAATCGCACCAAGTCGCTCGACAAATGGCTTCCAGGCAGAGACAGGACTCTTGAGCTTCTCGAGGTCAGCGATGACTAGCACTCGCATGTTTTCAAACTGGAAGAGTGCCTTTCGGATTTCTTCCATGCGGGAGACCACGAGTTCAGGTTCCTCCGCCAACTGTTTCTTGATCCTCTTGAGATAGCGTGCCTTCACTAGGGTGCTTCGAGCGCGGACGATGGACTCAGCTGCGTAGTGGACCATGACATGCACCGCTGCGAGCATGTCATCGCCGCTACGCTTTGAATCAGGCACGTCGGAGAGAAGGCGGCTGGTAATTGCTCGCAGTCGCTCCACATCGAAAATTGAGTTCCATGACAACTCCTGAAGCCATGCAATCGCCGTGTTATATTTCTCCAGCTCGACTTGGAAGGAGATACGCAGCATTTCTGAGTTGCCTAGACTTCTGGCATTTTCCATCGCATATCCAACTGTGTCCCTCTCCAACTCAACAACGACCTGTTCGAAGTTGATGGTTTTTCCATCACGCTGAACTGGGAGGTTAAAGAAAGCTTCAGTGTAGATAGAAAGAAGGGGGCGAAGTTGAACAGGAACAGACTGAGCTGAAATAAGGAGGGAAAGCTGGACGAAATTGCTCGGAATATGCTCAAAGTGGATAAACAGAGGCATTTCCGAGCCATCAGCGTCTATGAGCTTCTGGGCGGTATGGTCAGGGCGTCCCGCCTTCAAAGCAGCACCAGATCTGGCCGTGGTAGTTTCCACAAAATGGATTGATTCAATCCCAGGGATGCTGAATCTCTCCAGCATATCTTTGGGAATCTCCTTGTCGTTCTCGGCCTTTGCTTTCGCAAGCTTCTCAGCTAGCTGTTTAAGGCCTGCTTCACCGAGACGCTTCTTCTGTGCTGTCACTCTGGCTTCTTCCTCTTTTTTCAGCGTCTCAGACATCTTCATGGATGGCACGCCCAAAATAGTGACATGGGGAGCATCCGAAATCCATCCCTTAATGAAACTCCGCCATTCATTCTCACTCCACTTCTCTAGTACATCGTACTCTTTCAAAGTCGCGACATCTAGGAGAGTTGATCCATCCCTCTTTCCAAAGAGGAAATCTGAGATGACGTACTCAGCGAGAGAGGAAGCGGAGCTTTCAGTAGAAAATTTCCAGGTCCGCCTTTGCCGGTCAATGCATTCTTTCAGATAGTTCATGTCTAACTCTTTCTCCATCGCATCCTTCAGCACTTCAAAGAAGCGCTGTTCCACCTGAGCTAGTTTATCGGTTTCCACACTGGTCAGGGTGAACCGAATCTCAAGAGAGGGGTGGTCTTCAGTGGTATAGTATACTGCACTTGCCAGCTGTTCCTTTTCGACGAGGATGTTGTCTAAAAGCGAAGCGGATGATCCAGCAAGGTACAAAAGTGTAACATTGAGGGCCCCAGCTTTGAAGTATGAGCATAGTTGTGAGATGAAAGGAAGGGTTTACTGCTTACTTTGAACGGGATCTGTAGAATCCGGCCCCAGGAATCTGATCTCGATCTCTCCAAACGACTCATCTTCTTCAGGAAACTCTACCTTCTCCACAATAGACTTTTCCAATGGCGGGGCCTGCTTGGAGTCCACCCATGGTCGCTTGAACGGAGCATCTGGACTGGGAATAACATCCAGGATGGTATCTTCAAACTTGTCCAGAGTCTCAAGCATATTGGCATGGTCGACCTCGCCGGTGATGATCAGGCACAGGTTTTTCGGTTGATACATCTCTCGGTGAAATTCCCTGATTCTCTCTGCCGTGAGAACACGGAGCTGCTCCATCATACCACCAGTCTCATAATGGAAGCCCACACCTGGTGGGTAGGTCAAACGACGAGCGCTCAAGTCTATCAGCTCTGCAGCGTTGTTCTGCACACCCTGCATTTCTGAGTACACAACACCTGCATCGTTTCCAGTTCCGTCGATGTGATGTACTTCTGTATAGCAGCCTTCGTCTGTCAAGGTTGGGGCAATTACATGCTCGAGGTATACGGGCAAAATCTGGGCAAATCCTTCCCAGCCCGCTGTGTCAAGCGTGTACGCCGTATGGTCTGTGGCAGTCCAGGCATTGGTACTCGAATAAACCCGCGTGGCGAGCTTATCAAGAAATCCCTTGTACCTGTAATTGCGAGAACCCATGAAGCACAGATGCTCCAACGTATGAGGAGCTCCCGAATCATCATGGATTTCTGTGGCAAGGACAAAGTATCCTGTTACCTTAGGGCCTTTCTGGTCGATGACCACGACCCGCATGCCAGTTCTCTCGGATTCATACTGGACAAATTCGCTTGGCGAGTAGTCCGGCTTGAATTTCTGTAGTAACTTGAAATGGCTTTTCTGACTCGGGGACATTTTGCTAAGCGACCCTGAGAACCTCTGAAGATGAATCTTAAACCCAGAATTTGCGATCGTTGTTTGTAACAATGATCTGTACAGGGGTCAGTAGGCGATACTATATAGCAACGCTAGACCACAGGATAAAGCACAAATTTCACTACTAAATCAAAGTAAACTAAGATACAAATAGGAGATTGAAGAAGCAGACTAAGGTGAACATATCCAAAAAAAAAACATGCTGAAACAAAATTGTTGACATAATACCCCCAATGGGTAACAGTGTCTTTTTATGCCACTTGATAGAAGAGGGGCTGTTCCTTTTTTTTCCCTTTTTTTTTCCCCTTCCCAAATATGGTGAGCTGACGATAAGAACTTACATGGATCGAATAGGTTTTGCCCAAGTCAGGCCTCGTAAGAAGAATCGAGACAGCACGATGAACACTTCTTCACAGCTGATATTAATGTTCCAAGGACGTCGTGGGCAGTTTGGCCGCAGTTGGTTTTCGGTACCCTCGAACTGTGACGGCGAGAGAGTGGAGTTTGGGCCCCGTTGTCTTGGAGGATCACCACGCCAACAAATGCTCAATTACACATGTAGAGATACTCAGGACATGGCCTCTGCATAGGTCAACGAGGATTATAAGGAGTGTACATAAAAGAAACAGTCAAATTAAACAACAGAATTAAGAAATTAACAACTCATAGTACACCAAAATCCCTCCAATTGAATGTTCGTGAATTGGGGCCAAGGCGGTGAAAGCGATGAAGTCACATGGGGCTGACAGCTCGTTTCCTCTTCTCCTCTGTTTACTGCTGCCAACCATTCCAGGCAATTCAATTCTAAGGGGGTTTCCGATCTGCCGATAGAAAGTAACGGATCGGGTTACTCGCGTTGGTTCTGTCTGCAGAGGGGCTTTATCATTCGTTGAGGAACGGCAGAGCTGGTCACAATCAAACACGTTTACTATGGCCCACAAGGCATCGGAGCAGGAGATAAGCCAGTTAGTGCTTGGTTTTGTAACGGAGGGCACCTACCCAACATCTGAGAATGTCATTACCGCGGAGTTTCCGGTATCTGCTCTCGCAAAAGAGTTAGAGCTTATATCAAAGGCAAGGGAGGAAGTGGAAGTGAGTAGCACCAATTGGGAACCCCGCGTTGCTACCAGCGCTATTACCCCTACGACTAATCCACGATATACTTATGCTTCATGTCAAA
The DNA here is from genome assembly GCF_009193585.1 of Aspergillus caelatus. Taxonomy (NCBI): domain Eukaryota; kingdom Fungi; phylum Ascomycota; class Eurotiomycetes; order Eurotiales; family Aspergillaceae; genus Aspergillus; species Aspergillus caelatus. The sequence goes on from NW_022475417.1 coordinate 79,997, forward strand.
TAGGCGGAGATCACTGCACTGAGCCGAGACAATGACTTCGACGCCGATGGGTGGATTTCGCAAGCAAAACAGCTTCATGCTGACATTGAGCGATCTCGTGTCACTGCGAGGGAGATTGTCGCGCAGCATGAAAATACAACCCCTTTACAACTAAAGGTTGAAGATGCCGCTGCCAAGTTCCAATTGGTTGAAACTGAAATCGCATTCAACCAAGCTGTAACATACACACTTGAAGAGGTACAACGACTATGTCAGCGACTCGATGCTGGGCGGGACATTCTCGGCGAGGGTGAAGTGATGGACGCAATCGAAACATTAGAAGCGACCGAGCAAGCCATAAGAAAAGACAATCTCTTTTCAAACACAACTGTCATGCACGTATTATTAGAAAATGTCAGCGAACTGCGGAGGGAAATTGCGGAGTACCTCCGTGGCCGCTGGAGCAAGCAGCTGAACGTTGACAGAAAGGCGAGTGTTTTGACACTTTTGAATGACAATGGTAAGCAATTCTCCCAAACCTGGATTTGGAAACTTTTATTGAACAAAACAGGGCATCCATTGGAAGAAACTATCGCGGCTCTGGTCCACCTTGATATGCTCGCGTTGTGCAAAAGTAAGTTCGAGAAGGACTTAATTGCTACCCTTGTCGAGCCTATTCTACTGCCCGCAGTTGAAGGACAAAGTCGTGGCGTCCAGGTTGGAGAGACATCAATTCGAGTAGAACCCCAACCATCGAAGGCATCAGTGCCTGAGGTTTTGGACCGCCTCGCCACAGTCTTGGGCTTCCTACGCCAACACCTTCCAGTAACAATCTCGGACTCATTCTCGAGTTCCCTCATCCCAACAATCTCGTCGAAGGTCATATCCTACTGGCTGTCTTCTGCCATACCCACAGAGCTTGAAGGCCTGAGTATGTTCGAAAATATCTTAAACCACGTTTTAAAGTTCACAAATACGATCGAGACATTCGGGTGGCAGGGGTATGAAGAACTTGTTTCTTGGGTCAATCAGGCGCCTCGTTTATGGCTCACTAGGCGTCGAGTCGATTCATTGGACCAAGTTCGCAAAGTCCTGGCCGAGAGCCAAGGTACCACGAAGCAGGTAGAACGTGTCGAAAAAGAGGAGGTTTCTGGTAAGGATCAGGTTCTACTGGAGAATACGACTGATGATTGGGATGCTGGCTGGGATGACGACAACGAACATGAGACCACAGCGAAGCATTCTGGAAATAAAGAAGATGAAGAGGATGTCAGCGCATGGGGTCTGGATGATGATACCGAAGAGAACACAACTGAAACAAAACCTGATTTACCTGCTGAAGATGACGCTGCCGATGCGTGGGGCTGGGGAGACGAAGATGAGGAAGAGCAACTCGATGGCGCACAGATTAAAAGTACAAATGGGGGCAAACCTGTCAACGGGAAAGATTCATCACATCATGCCTCTCCACGGGAGGTCACACTGAAAGAGCAGTACACCGTAACCGACATACCCGATTCTATCCTCAAAATCATTCAGCAGCAAATCCAAGACTCTGAAGCTATATCGCAGCCAACGTAAGTTGATGTTGACGTGGATACCCGCACATGTACTGACTCTGTTCCAGACATTCCCACTCCCGCGTTGTTTCCTCTGGTGCAGGCTTACTTGCGCTTCCGACCTTGATACTCGCCATGTTCAAGGCCACGGCGTCATCGTTCTACGGTCTTAAACTCAACTCAGGGCAAATGTACCTATACAACGACAGCTTGTATCTTGCTGACAAAGTGCGCAATCTTTCAGAGGAACATAAGCTCTCCAGGCTCCATGCTGATATCGATGCGCTCGAGAAGTGTGGCAAATTCGCTTACAGCAAAGAGATGCAAACGCAGCGCACCATTGTCACAGACCTGCTGGACGGTGCACAAGGCTTCAGCCAATGTTCTGAGCAACCATTCCTGGGAGAATGTGAAAATGCCGTCAGTGCAACTGTTGATAGAATCCATGACGTCTACGAGGAATGGCAACCAATCCTGTCACATTCCGCTCTACTTCAGTCTGTTGGTTCTCTGGTTTCGACAGTTATCAACAAGATCATCATCGAGATTGAAGAATTAGGTGATATATCGGAGGCTCAGTCCCAACAGCTTGTGACCTTCTGCAACCAAGTCTCTAAGCTGGAAGATCTGTTCATGCTAGAGACAGCGGATGAACATGCACGTGTACCAATGACCGCTGTCTACGTGCGAAACTGGCTGAAATTCCAGTATCTTATCAACATATTGGAGAGTTCGTTGGCCGACATCAAGTTCCTCTGGCTAGAAGGCGAACTACGTCTAGAATTCTCGGCTGATGAGGTGGTTGATCTTATCGAGGCTCTTTTCGCTGAGTCTGACTACAGGCGGAAGGCAATTGCAGAGATTCGACGAGTCTCGAGATGATAGGGACGAGGCCCAAATGTATTGTATATAATAGAGGAGTATAATCTGATAGGCAATTCGACCATAGTAGCTACAGATTGTAGGGCTAGGGCAACGAACAGTGCTGTGTATACATAGTTCTTGTAGGCTGACTGCGGGGAATCTCCGCGCTTTGCGCAATTGGCCGCACCGGTCGCCGTATTTTTTCCTCAGTTTGCGCAGTTTTTGCCCACTGCGAACCGATTCGATTTTCGACAACGCCGCTTCAAAATCCCCAGTTCCATTTTGTGCTTTTACGGTCCCAAAATGAGCGAGGGCACAAATTCCACTTCGGCTGCGGCCTCTGCGCAGAGGCAGGTTCGTGTGCAGCTCACTAGCAAACAAGAAGACATTGCACTACCTGAGAATACCGGCCCGATTCTCGTTCCCACAGGTGAGGTTATCTTACGCCGGTCCTTGCATCTTCCTGGTGTCTGTTCTGCAGAAATCTAATTATGTAGGTCTTCGAAGATATGCACTCTCGACGTTGGTGAACAATCTCCTTGGCAATGATAAGCCAATTCCATTCGAATTTTTGATCAACGGATCTTTCCTCCGAACTTCGATCGATGAATACCTGACTGCCAATGGTATCTCTGCGGAAACTACTCTAGAAATTGAATACGTGAGAGCCTTGATTCCACCTCTGCATATTGCATCGTTTGAGCATGACGACTGGGTAAGCTCGGTTGATGTGCTTTCCACGACCTCGCCCGCCGCTGCTTTGGCCTCTGCAACAATTGCTGCGGGCCAAGAAAGGATCCTCTCTGGCAGCTACGATGGCCTGCTTCGAGTGTGGAATATGTCATCTCAGATAGTTGCAACCTCTCCATCTGCCGCTGATGGTGGTCATACCGCATCTATCAAAGCCGCCAAGTTCATTTCCCCAAATTCGATTGTTTCCGCAGGTCTCGACCGAACAGTGCGTCTGTGGAAGTATTCTGAGGATGGGGAAGGTTTCTCGGGCAATATAGTGCCTCAGCTCGAGTTGTATGGGCACGAGGGCCCTATCAACTCATTGTCTGTACATGCGCCTTCGAATCGCATACTTTCCGCCTCGTCAGACCACTGCATAGGCTTCTGGTCAACCAGGAAATCAGATGCACCAGCCGCTCCAGAGGATCTATTGCCATCTGCTGTCTTGAGGAGCTCCAAGAGGAGAAAGCTGAATTCGTCTGTGACCACCCCGCAACGAGGACCCTTGGCACTCTTGTCTTCCCACACTGCGCCTGTGTCGGCTGCAATCTTCGACTCTAATGATTCTACTGTCGGTTATTCAGCTTCTTGGGACCATTCCCTGCGTACATGGGATCTAGTGACTGCTACACTTGTGGATACTCGGACAACAGCTCACTCACTGCTCTCACTTGAGCACCTCCCTGAACACCACCTGCTCGCCGCAGGAACATCCGCTCGCCATATCACCCTAATCGACCCTCGGGTGTCAGCAACTACAATTGCGGCCATGACTCTGCGAGGCCACACAAACGCGGTTGTCTCGTTGGCTCGTGATCCTAAGAGTTCCTATGGTCTCATTAGTGGAAGTCATGATGGTACATGTCGGATTTGGGATATCCGGGCCACGAAGACAGACAAGGATGGTGTGGTTGGGGAGAGTGTATATTCCATTTCCCGCAAGAGTCTGGAAGAACAAGGTAAATCTGAGGCCAAGCGTGTCGGCGGAGAGGGCGTCAAAGTTTTTGGTGTGGCCTGGGATGGAACAGTAGGCATTGTCAGTGCCGGTGAGGACAAGAGGATCCAGATCAATCGGGGCGAAGGCGTCTTATCTTCTGCGTAGAATAAGTTGCACATATGGGCCTGGCGTTTTGCTATAGGATGAAAAGTTGAGATTCTCTAATTATTTTTTTCTTTTGCTACTATACAACTCAGTGTCCTTTCAGATGCTTATAAATCCTGTGAGGCATAAAGACGGGATACAGCATTCTTTGGGCTGCATATTCCTTCTCTAGATATAGTACATCTCATGAGGTTTTAAACTGTATCCGATACTCAATTACAAGAAATTAAAGATAAACGCCATGCCATGCCCCCCACATAAAGATCGCGAGGTCCAACAAAGTACAAACAGCCGGTGTAGTGAGCTCAGAGCCTTCTTTCCATACGATTGAGCTTGACAGCAGTTTTGATCTATACAGATAAGCATTAGCCCATGCACAACCTGAGAAACAGGAGAATGAATATGGGAGCAAAACCAACCTGAGTTCTCGTCCTCTGTCCACGAACTGGGAGTCCCAATGCATGTCGTCTACCCCGGTACGTACCCGTCTCCTTCAAGCGTTTGATATCATCCAGGTACTGTCTGCGAAGGTCGTTCTCGATTTTCATCTCGGACAAAGCGGCCGTGATGTCGAGGACCTGCTTGTTTGCCAGTTCGCCGACTTTGCATGTGGGGTGGATGTGGAAGCGGGCTAGAAGGCGTGAAGAGGCATTGTTGCCAATACCGAAAAAGGACTGGAGTGATTTCTGGTGAAAGTGTCAGATTGGTAAGGATACTAGTGCATTGGTTGGCTAAAGTGCTTGCCTTGACGAGGTTCCGCTCAGGGAAGTTCACGCCCAGGATGAAGACCTAAGTGAACCATTAGCCGTGAGCCCTGAACTGTTGAAATTGTGACTGAAGATAGCGTACCATCTTGCCTGACTGGATGAACCTGGTCTGCTAGAAATGGGACAAACTGCACTCCGCTATTGTCCCTCCGGCGCAATGATTGACCTCCGGAGCGCGGAAGAAATCATGTCGCAACAACATTCCTCCGGTTTGGCTCCCGTAAATTTCAATACACCCCCCCGTAAGATTTAAGCTTCTGGGGCGACCTTACACCACCCTCGAGAGGAAAATTACACATATCCAAGCCCAAATTACAAACTTTGCCTCCATTGAGGATAACGGCATCTTGGCATCTCCGCAATTGAAAGCTGGCCCTTCAGTCCCGCGATTCTTCCTTCCACTCCAATTGTACTCTTCCAACTCATTGTTGAGGATCTCCAGGAAACGGAGACAATCTAAGTTATCATGAACTTCAGAAACCTCTTCTTATCGTTTTTCTTCGTTCTGGCGGTTGGACTGGCTCTAGTCCACGCCGAAGAAGCTAATCAGCCCCGTGGCCCGAAGATCACTTCTAAGGTATATACCCTGTCCACGTCGCTATTGATGATTGTTGCTTCTCTCAATGTATACTCATTGGCTTAATTTGTATAGGTGTACTTCGACATTGAGCACGGTGATAAGCCATTGGGCAGAGTGGTGCTCGGATTGTACGGGAAGACCGTTCCCAAGGTAATGATCCTTAATGCCTCCATACCTTGTCTTGGATTATGCTAATGAAAATTTCCTGGACAGACCGCCGAGAACTTCCGGTATGACTATCTTGATATTGTATATGGATATTTTTGTGTACTAACACCAAACGCTTAAGGGCTCTCGCTACCGGCGAGAAGGGCTTTGGTTATGAGGGCTCTACCTTCCACCGTGTGATTAAGGAGTTCATGATCCAGGGTGGTGACTTCACCCGCGGTGACGGTAAGCTTCCCCTTTTCGAACCTGAAGAGTATAGCACAGGCTGACGTTTTGGCATCAAGGCACTGGCGGAAAGTCCATCTATGGCGAGAAGTTCAAGGATGAGAACTTCAAGATCAGGCACACCAAGAAGGGACTCCTAAGCATGGCCAACGCCGGCAAGGATACCAACGGCTCCCAGTTCTTCATCACTACTGTTCCCACTCCGTATGTATCTCCTGCATTAATATTACGGCTTTACGAAGAGACTCGCAGAGAAAGCATGCTGACAAGCGGTATAGATGGCTCGATGGCCGCCACGTTGTTTTCGGCGAGGTCCTTGAAGGTTATGAGGTGGTTGAAGCCATCGAAAACGTTCCCAAGGCTCCTGGCGACAAGCCCCAACAGGTGGTCAAGATCGTCAAGAGTGGAGAGCTGGAGTCTGAGGACAAAGGTAGCCACAAGGAGCTGTAGACCTTCTCCAGGTCAATGTTTGATTCTTGGAAGAGTTTGAAAAGTGCTGATAGTTCTTGACCTCTAAAGAAGACATCGTTATCATTGAGGAGCCATCAGAAACTCCAGCACCATCTTCACCAGCACCAGCACCCGCATCAGCAAGCGCTTATGCTTCCTCTTATTCTCTTTCCGGATTTGTAGTATTCCTTGTTGCCGTTGCTCTTATAGTGATCTCTGTTCGGAAGGTCTGCAAGGCACGGTGCCAGTGCAAAGCAAATGATGAGAAAAGCATTGTTTAAAGAGACCTGCAGGATGACGATTTCCAAAAGTTGCCGCGGACCAACCATCCAATTAGATTCAACTTCACCGATACATTTTGACCGTAGAGGGTACCTAAAACTAGTCTCCATACTTACTAGCACATATCTCCCGTAGCGTCTAACGCGCTTTGCGTGTCTACTCAGGCTTTTCCCATAGAAGCGGTCAGTAACAATTCAACTACTTGGTCGTGGCAAACCTTGTCAGGTGACTAGTTACTGCCAGGAGTGGCAAATGTCAGATTCTGCTTCTCCTATGATGCATGTTGGAAGTTTACAAATGCGGAGTGGTTATCTTGATATATATAATTATTTTATTATTATTATTTTCTTCCTTACCCCTTTTGTTGTGTTGAGTGTAGCATCTTAGTGTAGAGAGTGCTATAGACATATCCGATTAGACTCTTCATGTCTTTGTTGTTTCATTTCCCTTTGTGTTATTTGCGTCTATCTATGAGTATGAAAACGAAAGGAAGGCTAGAAAAGACATGATCTTTGTTCGAATGATTTCTATGCACTCATGGAGACCCCGTACTTTTAGGCACACACATGCGATCATTGACAATGATCGTTGCATCTGATCGCTTTCAATAGGTAAGTAATGTACCGATTCAACAAGTGGTTTTCATTGAAACCCCTCAGATTGGCCCGAAGAAAGTCACTAGTACTTTTTTAGGACCCCTCCAGTACCCATTACTACCCAGTAATCAGTAGGTATCTAAATGATAGTATGATACAAGAATATTATCGAGGTAGATGATTCGAAGATCTTGACAGATTTTACTTGATTGTTATCTAATTGATTTGAAAAAGATTTCTTCTCTAATTACCGAAGTGTCACAGGGGAGAAAAGGAGGAACCAAAATTTTAAGATCCTAGATACTTAGGGAGGTACTACAGGATACGGTCGGTTGGTTCCATTGAAAAAACTGCAAAACCCTTTTTTCACAGTGACGGCAAACATTGAAAAAAGAAA
>NW_022475418.1:0-86343 GCF_009193585.1 Aspergillus caelatus
TTTTTTTTTTTTTTTTTTTTGGCCCCTGGACGATGATCAAACTTCCTCAGAGAGCAAATGTACTGGACGGAAGGCCGGAGAAACGCGATTGACGTCATTTCACGGTTACCCCGAATGGTCTGAGAACCCCCATGGGACAAGAGGAGAGAGAAAAAAAAAAACTGGGCCCAATATGAGTGGACCTTCATTACAGGGAATGACTCCATTCATTTTGCTCATTGCAATGTAATGAACAGAAAAATTCTCTCCATCAAATACGAGGTGTTACCAAATACTTTTTCATGGTTGCTTATCATCCCGATCCCCAAAAACATAAATTCGGTTTAATACCGACCGCCCATCGGGAAGCCACGCAACTCGTGGTCGCTGATGCCGACTCCCTTGCATCGGGTCACGACGAACCCAACCCTAATCTCATGGATAACAACCTTGTCCCATAGCGTTCAGCAATAATCTCTTATGGCTTACTTTAGAGTATCTATAATTAAATCCCGCAGAATCTTAATCATAAAAATACTATGGAGATCGAGCATTGCGGTTCGTATAGCCTGCATAAGTAATACTGTGTGGGACTTTCTCAATCCCGTGCCACTTTTTTGTCTTCTTTCCCGAAGCGGGCATTCCTCGACTCCCCCGGCCCAGAACGCTTCCAGTAATGGTTGCTGGATACCCCCATCCGCACTAAGGTGGAGGTACCAAAACCACCAGCCTGCCTTTTACCCTGTTGCGGGATGTTATTACCATACCCGTGGGGACGGTCGCTGTTGGCCGCCAGTCAGACTATGCGCCCATGATGTAGGGGGGACTATCCGCCTCCGACTAGTGCAATGTCCGGGGGAAGTCAGATCTCGCAGCTGGACGACAGACTTCGGCCGGCGTGGCAAGTGGATGACATTGGAGTCCAAGTGGAATGCAGCCCGTCTTCCTGATTCGGTCCTGGTCTGCAACCATGGGCCAACCAGAGTAAAGGAGGTTCTTCCTTGATGCATGACCCATGCGGTCCAGTTTCCCGTTGAAAGACGAATTTGGGCCATGAAATCAGTGGATGATCGAATTTTCAAAAAGAGGGGGAAAAAATTAGAAGAAAAATAAAAATAAAATAAATAGAAAACGGGTGTGTTAAGTAAGAGGAAACCCTCTCATTTGGTTTCTTTCTCCCACCTGCATGTAATGAATTCCCTCTCGCAAGTTATTATTTTATTGGTTGCGTAGGTATAAAACAAGGACAATAATAAAATAAAAAAGACAAGGATAGGTATATGGACCCAACAACCAGCGCGAGGTACATATAATACTTTCTATATGGTAAGTTTAGGTTGAGGTAGTATTTCCACTTGGTTCCTTAGGCCTGTTCCCCCATACTTTCCCTTTCTGGGTGACTACCTGATTGAGCTGCAAAGCACGGTTTGGCTGCGTCTTTGCCTTTTTCAGTCACTGCTTTCTCACTCTCGGTCTTTTTTTACTTTTACTTTTTTTTTCTATTTCTATATCCTCTCCTCTCCTCCCACCTCTTCAACTTCTCTTTCCTACTTCAACCACTCTCTTCCCCTCCGTTTTCATACATCTATATTTCCTACCTTCATTGTGGTACACCCTCTACTTACCTCCACTTCCAAACACTTCTACTACCTACATATCACCTGTTACTGCATTGGGAAGATTGCTATTGCCTACCCTGTAAGTCTTACTTTCTCCATACATCTTCAATTGTCACTCTTATGGTCTATGAACCCCCTCACTTGGTTTCAACTTCATATATCCAGGATACTAAGCTTTTACCCTCCCTCTCTCTCCCCCTAAGTTTCTAACCAACGACTTATAGGATCAAATATGGCCCCTCTTTCGGACCAGGCCATAAACAGGGACGAGAAGCTCCACGAGTCGGGGGCTTCTTCTTCGTCTCAGGCCGACGGAGGATTCGACCTCGGTGAAAAAGAGGCTGAGCCACCCCTGCACAAACCCCAGCTGGGTTTGGCAAATGACCCTGCGGCTGCTGGAACTACCTTCCATCAGCTGGAAAACACCGCCTTGGACGGGGGGAAGATTGAGTTGACAGAAGAAGATTGCTACGATCAGCTAGGCTACTCTTTCCCAAGTTGGAGAAAATGGATGATCATCTCAGTGATCTTTCTTGTCCAGGTTTCCATGAATTTCAACACCAGTTTGTATTCCAATGCGCTTGGTGGCATTTCGGAGGAATTTGGCGTTAGTATGCAGGCTGCTCGTTGTGGAGCGATGATCTTCCTTGTGCTCTATGCGTTTGGTTGCGAGCTGTGGGCTCCGTGGAGCGAGGAACTGGGTCGCAAACCGATTCTCCAGGCGAGTTTGTTCCTGGTTAATATTTGGCAACTGCCTGTTGCCCTCGCCCCTAATTTCGCCTCTATCATGGTTGGCCGTGCGCTAGGTGGTCTCAGCTCCGCTGGAGGGTCGGTCACTCTCGGTATGATTGCAGATTTGTGGGAAGCCGATGACCAGCAATACGCTGTAGCCTGTGTGGTCTTCTCCTCGGTTGGTGGATCGGTACTTGGACCAGTTGTGGGTGGCTTTGTTGAAGCATACCTGCCATGGCGCTGGAACATCTGGATCCAGCTCATCTTTGGAGGATTTGTCCAGATTGCCCATTTTTTCCTCGTACCCGAGACCCGGACGACTATTCTGATGGACAGGATTGCCAAGAAGAAGAGAGAGAGCGGCGAAAATCCTAATATCTATGGACCAAACGAGCTCATCCCCTACAAGGAGCGTTTCTCCATGAGAGAGATTCTGATCACCTGGGTCCGTCCGTTCAAGATGTTCTTGACTGAGCCGATCGTCCTCTGTCTCTCTCTTTTGAGTGGTTTCAGTGATGCCCTGATCTTCATGTTCATTCAATCATTCGGTCTTGTGTATGCGCAATGGAACTTCAGCACCGTAGCTTTGGGTCTCTCGTTCCTTCCGATTCTCGTGGGTTATTTCATCGCGTGGGCTTCCTTTGTCCCTGCGATCCGGAGAAATGTTTACGAACGGCGGATGCGGCCAGATGACGAGCATACCCAATACGAATCCCGGCTTTGGTGGCTGTTGTATACTGCGCCGTGCCTGCCCATTGGTTTGATTGGCTTCGCATGGACCAGTCTGCCGCAGACACACTGGATTGGAACTATGGTTTTCTCGGCGATCGTCGGTATTGCTAACTATAGTATCTACATGGCTACTATCGACTACATGGTCTGCGCATACGGTCCGTACTCGGCCTCTGCGACGGGTGGAAATGGATGGGCGAGAGACTTTCTCGCTGGTGTCCTTACCATCCCTGCTACTCCATTTTACCAGAGTAAGTGATAGACGAAAATTGGCTGGAATACAGCAAGCGCTAACCAGGAGTGTTCAGATATTGGCGGAAAGTACCATCTGGAGTACGCGTCTACGATTCTATTCTGTATCTCATTCGTGCTTGTGATTGCAGTATATGTGATCTATTGGTACGGACCGACACTGCGCAAGCGCTCGCCCTTTGCCCAGCAATTGTCCGATGCCCGCGTCGAGCTGCAAACCCACGGGCGCCGGCTTTCTAAGATCCCCTCTGGGTCCCGGGCGAACTCCTTTGCTCGGTCCCAGCAGAACTTGCGCATCCGTCAAAATCTTGGGAGCCGTCAGGGAAGCTACATTGGATCCCGCCCTGCTTCGCATGCTAACTCCCGTGTGAATTCACGCGTCAACTCCCGCCGGAACAGTGTGAATCAATAGATGAGCACGTCTCGACATCTCTGCAACATTGGCCTGGGGCCGATTGAGTTGTATGATGACGATGTTACGGAAACGATTGACGAAGGTTACTTTCCGCCATTGGCCGACATGCAGTGACTCTTGTCTTGGTTACGTCCAGGGTCCTTTTGTGGAATGGCAAGGTAGCGGATCTTCTCAAATTTTGTTTTTGTTTTTCTCTTTCTACTTCTTGTTTCTATGGGGTCTTTTTGGTTTCACGTTCATGGAAATTCTACTGGAGGGGTTTAGATGTATGTACGTTGAGGTATCACGAACGGGTGCATCTGCGTTGGAAAACGGGTGTTTAAGCTGAACGTGTGCGTTCAAGCGACCGTACGCCTGATTGCACGTCAATAGGCTTTAATTTCTTGTTTAATCTTTTATATCCCAAGCCTCTGTTTTTCCATCCTTTGTTCTTGTGTATGTATTGCATTTTGATTCCCAACCACGGTTTCTTCAAGAAGTGCTGCTTCCGGAAATGTGTCGAAGATGCTGTAGGATAATAAAACAAACTCAAACGCTTACAGACGTTGCTTATCTATCTTCGTAGGTAACTTTATGATTGGAGTGCCACTGACCATTTCGTGTCATGTCAATGTAACCCTCCGCGGGAAGTATATACCTACGGGATGTTATACAGGATGATAAGGATTCATTCCACATGTGCCCTGCGGGGTGAAGGGAGGAGGATGTTGGTACCGATCTGTGGGGGTGGGACCCCTTGATCGCTCTCATACTCAATGCGTCTATCAAGGTATGACTCCATGATCCTGCCGAAATCGACGGATCAGGGAACCGTTCGAATTGAGTTCTTCCTCGTATATCTCCACAGGTCCGTTCCAACCGAACAAGGTACCACAGGGGTCCGGTACTACCCTCCGGAACTCTATTCCTGACTCGCGTGTAGCCCACCTATGAGACCTAGACTCGTCCACCCGATACTACCTAGATAAGCTTAACGTTGCTGGCCGTTTCGGGTAGATGGGGTTCTGACTCTTGAGTAGTAACGGGGAGTATCTGGGGTACCTGGTGGGGTCATGACTTCATGCCTATGACCTCATTGACTTGTTCGTTTGTTTATCTGATTTGTTTATTTGGTATTTTTGGTGAGTTTGGGGGTTGGTACTTGGAGGATTGGTTATTAGTGTTGATTTGGAGTTCCATGTTATGTTATGTTATGCTATGCTTTGTATGAACATATGTACTGTACCTTAGATGGCTGGGTAGGTAGGAGGGAGGGCATCATTCCTGAGGAGCTAGGAATGGGGATGTCTGGACCTGGGAATTGGTGAAGGGTTCTTTAGGAGTCTAGATTGTTGCGAAGGATTCTTTGGCGTGGGCATGTGATCCTGGTTGTGTTGATAGTTGAAGTTTGAAATACTCAGGAATAGACGGGTCGAGACTTTCATATGGTCACTTCACTGCGCCGTGCTGTGTGGTCTAGGCAAATTTGTTTTCGTGCACTCGAATGCAGTTATTTATATCGCCAAAGAAGAAACATCAAACCTACACTGAAGGATATTCTTAGTGGGCCATGGATATACATATACACGATTGATTATTTTATATATTCCGTTTGCGACTATAATCCTGGGGAAGAGGGAGTCGGAGAAGAAGGACCGCATTTCTTGCCCTCTTCCTTTTGCACAGCGCCCATTAATTCTGCCGCCTCGTCGCAGTGTTGCGCCATCGTCAGATCCTTATCGGTTAGACCGCGGGGTTGGTGCGTGGTCCAGTGGATGTCGACGGAGCCGATTCTCTGTTTTTATAGAATTGTACCTTGTTAGGATTTGTTTTGGTTCTGTTTGAGTCGGGGGCACTCACGACTGTGATGGTTGGGTGGTGTTTCTTGGTTGCGCTTTGCGATGCGACGACATTGACGAAGCTCTGTTGTTTCGGTTTATTAGCTTTAGACGTATGATAGACAGAGTAAAGAAAGTAGCGGGTATAGATATTCAAGTAGAAGTTTGCTGGGGAAAGAAAGAGGAGAAATGAACATACCACCGCCTTAAAATATGTCTTGAAGTAGTATGTCTTCTTCACGCCCATTCCATCCTGATCCAACGCCCACCCTTGTTCCAGTAACGAGTCCAGCTCCGGTTTCAATTTACTTCCGTCTATGCCTCGGGCAAATTTGGGTACTGCGGCCATTGTTGTCAAGCTGTGCGAGAAAGTTCGGTGTGCTTGCGAAGGTGAAGGATAGTTGGATGTGCGGAGAAGAGATGGCGATCCGGAGCGGAGAGTATGATGAGAAGTGGCGATTGAGGCGGAGGAAGACGGGAAAGCTCGCTGGTGATATTGGCGGATTGGTCGACGGAGTTGCGATGTCAGTGATCGACTGGGGCGTTGTAGCGCCCTAGACACGGTGTTCATGTTTGTTGTGGAGATTGATGAACTGGCGGACAATTGTATAGAGCTAGCTTAGCTGTTGCTTCGCTTTATTCTGCCGGTGGACGGACCACCTCCGGGTTTTATAGAGGCTTGCCGCTTTTAGGGCTAATTCACGTGACCTCATTTTCTAAGGTACGGGTGCAAGAAGGTACCTCGTAGTTTGAAAGGGCACTATTGTGCTAGATAGTGGTTTTGTATATGCTGGTGTTGAAAGATGAGTGAGTTATATTGGCACTGAAAGTGGCCGAATTGCTGTGGGTTAGGACCCAGTGCCTCTCCAGCTACGCGTTGAAGCATACATATACAGCGGCCCTCTTATAGATAGCGAGAGATGAGATTCTCCCCTCTTTGAGCTCGCCAATTATTGGTATACCGCAGAATCTTTGGGCAGTAATGAATGGCCCATCCCCCATTTCTTTATAAAATTTCGGTCACTTCACAATTTCGCAGATTGGATGGTTTGCCACAGACCAGCAGCATACTATTGTCGATTGCGTTTGGGTTCCAGTATATCTGAACAGAGTTCATCTTCATCGTAGCGTTTCTGTGCACGGATAAGTTTATCTCGAGCCCGAGGGTCGGAAAAGAAGTCTAGCCATGGGTGATGTCGGTCCTGCTTGGTTGAAAGGCGACACAACGTCTGCCTCACAAAGGCCGGCTCTTGGGGTTAGTACATGTTCTTGACGATCTCTGTACCTCCACAGCGTCTGGCTTCCCTTCTCATTAATCAGTGTAGGAACTTCGCAACCAATGGAACTACCACTGACGGTATAGCCTTTGGTCCAATCTATTCTGCCGTCGCCGTCGCTCGACCCGGTCCGGTGGTCCTTCAAATCGACATTGGGTTTGAGGACAGCCGCATTCTCTGCTACCCTTGTCTGCATGGGAGTGATTCGAAATTACTCTTAGATACTAGATCCTTTTTCTGTTTGTCTTCGCCATCCTCTTTTCCTTGGTTCGTATTGATAGAGGGTTTTCGTTGCGGGGTTGCAAATGGTCGGTAATCACTTGCGCGTGGAGGCTCCACCGCTTCAGTAGGGTTTAATGGTTGGCCACTTTGATATTAGCCATCATGGATAATTAGTCTGATCACTCAACTTCGTCCTAGACTCGGGGTTAATATGTAGATTTAATTGTGGAGCTGTAATTATTTAGTCTAATCTCTCTTGGCCATTGTGTGAACTTGGCGGCAGGAATCTGTCCGACTGGTTGGCCACTTAAATGATATATAGCTTTGGAAGAGGAACCTATATCATTTCAAGTTGAATGATCGATGTCTGTAATCAATGCTGTAGCACATCCCATGGCTATGAATACAACGCCATAGCTGGCGGACTTACCTTACATTGTTGTGAGTCAAAAAATCACCAAGGAGATTATTCATCCCGTTCCGACACTTCTACAGTGCACTTAGCCGTGTCTCATTTTGATTTTGATACTGAAGACAAATTAGTGGTCAAGAGATGGAGGAACTCGATTGAATCGAAAGTCGGTGGGTGCCACAACGTCGTATGCAGGGGTCATATTAATTGGGAACCAGTTGTCCTTACCGGTGCCAGTGAGTGTGGACTTGGAGGTGCTACTGCTCTTGCTCTGGCACTGGCACGGCCCTCCCATTTAGTTTTACTCGCTCGCACAGAGAGCAAGGTGCGCAATGTCATCTCCGCAATCAAAGAGATCAGTCCCGGGACCCTGCCTGCTTTTGTTCACATCGAACTTGACGACCTTGACTCCGTTCGTCGGGCTGCAACGGATGTTCTCGGCGTTATCTCTAAGATAGATGTGTTGATTAACAATGCCGGTGTTATGGCTATCCCTTGGAGCAAGAGTAACAGTGGTTTGGAAAAGACCCCAGCCATTAACCATCTCGGGCAATTCCTCCTTACGAAACTGCTGATACCTTCTATACTGGCCGCTGGCCCCGGATCTCGCATCGTCAATATCACAAGTGCATCTGCCTCCAGAATTTATTGAGAGCTTAACCATCACAAAAATGCCTGATTGCTGTTCGACGTGGACGTAAACAAAGTCGAACATGACCAGAAGAATCGAGCTGAAGAGAACTCAATCATAGCTTAGAATCTGAGCGGTAACTAGTCGTTTTCTTCATGATATGAATAGAACATGCCATCGAAGGGAAAAGCTTAGGCAGTAGGAGTAGGTTATTGAGAAGTTTATACGGGTTTCAGGGTTCGAAAAGAGATATCAAAAGACAAAATCATCAAAATGGAGGTGAAAGGAAAAGAAGTATAAGTAAGCAAGTGGTCCGTAGATAAGAGTCATATGTGTACTCCAAATGAGATGGACTCGTAGGATACATTATAAGCTTTTGTCTGAGAAGAGCCCGCTATCATAATTGAGGATCCGGCTCTATGAGTGGCTCTAACATGACCATACGGGTTTTGACAGGCGAAGGAGAAAGGTAATAACGCACAAAGCACTAGCATCTCGATAAGACCTTTACGGGTATGTGAATGTCCCTACTTTTAGCTTGGGTTTTTCGAGTGTTTTTGGTGTAGGATTCACTAAAGCCGTACATAGTCGAATGCGGAATTGGATACACATTACAAAGGCACGACTTATTGCCTCAGACTCCCCAGTGTCTAGTCCTATCATAAGCAAATTGTATATCGGAAGGTACCGGTTTAAACAAAGGGCTATTTACTGCCACACGATAACAGGGCTTTTTTCTTTGGACGGAATTGACTCTTGAAATTTGAGCTTCTATGGGAAATGATTCCTATGAGCAGCACCCGAGATGGCACTGTTGAAGTAATCAAAAAATTCAGGGGACTCAATACTATTGTTAGTACATTGGTGGAAGAGGTCCTAGATCAACAAAGGTCAATCGAGCATCCACAGAAAGAAAGAGGAAAATTTGGGGCCTATCATAATTAAAACGAAGCGTTCTTATAGAGTTTTAACTTCTAGAGTGACTTCTTAAAGAGGGCAAAGGTACATGAGAGCTATGTGTAGGCATTTCTACCGGCAATCCACCAAATTGGTGATATATATACGACACGTACAACTACGTTACAAAAGAGGAAAGTATGTGCGGTGTAAGTATGTGAGGAATCAATTTTGGATGAATCACTGCGGCATCACTACAGATGATACTGTCTTTTCTTTTGCGTTTTATGTTGGAATTATACGATTGAGGCAATGCATAAGTATCAGTGGTCGATACGTAAAAGATGCTGTGGGTATAACATCCACTTGTCTATCTTTCGTTCCCCAACTCCCCCACAAAGCGGAACCGAGGAACCCGAGTTAAAAACGCGGATCGAGAGACTATAAGATGTTCATCTTATTAGACCTGTTTAAGTCTTAACGACCTTTATACCACTAGGTCAGATTGGGGTTTACCGACTCCAAGACCAAAACGGTAAGGGTTGACTTAATTAAATAAAGGGGAAAATAATTAGTCAGCCGCACAAACCTCTTTTGACGTGCATAAACGCGGGTCTCGTGCCCGCGTGACAAATAAGGTTGAGAACCCAAAAAAAAGAAAAAGCCAAGCTTATCAACAAAAAAATTAGGAAAATCCTCGATTCCTCCTTCGAGGCAATACAAGTTGAAACTCCTCCCAATTGTGAGAGTAAGACATTGTGGTTGAGATCTACAGGTACGCCACACGGGGCCCTATTCTGACAGCGATCGACCGTGAAAGTGTGTGTCCAGGCTCGCTATCGTTTAACTAACCAGCTAGCGATGATTCCATTCCCATTTCCACTAACGTCGGCCCAATCAGCGGAAAACCGTTACCCAAGGTGGAGACCTTCGAGGGGCTGAATTTCAGGGGTATTCTCTCATCTTTCAATGTGTTGGGACTTGGGAGAATATTTACTCCGTACGGAGGACCCGGGGTTTCGTCATCTTGGTCGAAGACGTTTTGGCATGGACTCAATGTTGAACTACGAGCCCGATCAGAAATTCAGATCGCAATGAAATCTGTGCTTCATTTTCAATCCTCTTGTCTCAGAACGCATCCTCTCTCCACTACCGGTTTCGCTTGCGAGACTCATCCGTTTCAGGTTTGCTCATCGCCTACACTATCACCGCCGCGACTAAGGCAGCAGCTTCCTTAGCCACAGACTAGTGTGCATTGGTACGTCCGGTTTAATTTTAACACAAAAGGAAAAATTAAAAAAAAAAAAAAAAAAATTGGTCATGACTCCGTTGCGGCTGGATTCTCATCGCCCATCCAGACCCGGTCTTTTCGACAAGATCTCTTTCTCTTCCCCCCTCCCACACTCTACCCTTCCCATCTTGCTTTTTTAACACTCACTTACCAAAATTAGAGCGCTTTGGAGGACCATGGCTTCGGTCCAGTCGATAGAGTAGTCATATCGCCCATTGATTTATTGTAGCGACCCCAACTCAATTTCCTTCATTTATTTATTACGACACGATTTCGGACCACCAGACGATCATTATTGCTTCTGAATTCATATTTCAACTCCCATTTGATACCACATCTCTTCGACTCTCCTCAATTGATGATCAATGCGCTATTTAGTAGACACCGTGGGTCCATCCGATACTGCAATGCCCATTATCCCACCGTCTTTTGTGGAGAAAGAAGCACTACTTCGAACCGCACTTTCTGCTCAATTCGTCATTCGTTCAACTACACATTGTTTGCGCCAATCGTACACTTTCTACTAATCGCCCATCCTCAGCTCAATAGTGGTTCGGCTATATTGGAGCCCATGACACGAGGACAATAGCACATCTCGATTCGCATGAGACCCAACCAGTCCTAGGGCCCACGAAACAAAGATAGCTGTCAACCGAAGACAGCAGAATGACAGTGAACACTGAGCCCCCTAAATCATCGGTCAGCGAGCGCAGAGGCCAAACCCTAGCCCCGTTACAAACCAACTTCAGCCGCCCAAGTGCCCGGCCGACTGTGGTTGCAACTCGTCCTAATCGGCCACGGCCGGAGGAATATCAGAATGATGCCGAGGCAGGCGAGCGCGTTCCATTGCAGACCCCAGTCAAGCGGCAGTCCTCTAAATCCGGCCTGCGTAGCATCTTCAGCCGTGAAAAACTACCCCACAAAGAGAGCACCGACTCTAAGCTTTCTGAAATCGAGGAAACGCAGGACCCTGCGGCACAGGCTGCCCCAGACCTTGCTGCCACGCTTTCACCAACACTAGCTACACCTAAAACAGCGTTCTCCACGCCGACAGTTGTGACTTCACCTATAGCGGATCCTCATCGGTCCAAGCCCTCAAAATCTCGCCAGAAAACTAACGAGGATAAGCCAGCGGCGGGTGAGATAGGCTGGAAACCTCCCCCGCTTTTTCAAGCCTACCCACAGGCAATAAAACATGATAATCTCCCGACCCCTTCTCTATCTGCGGAATCTATTTTGCGGATCCAGGCCACATCTTCTGCGAAAAAAAGCAGCACTCCGAACGAATCATCCCAGGCAGACAATCCAGCGGCTCGGAAGAAGGAGGCCAAAGAGAAGAAGAAGCACATGCGCTCCTTGTCTGAGACTATCGGCAAGACTGACTGGTCTCCAAAGATTTATGTATTGGTCACAACCGGCTATATCTTGCAGTATTCTGGTAGCGGAAAGTATGATAGGCTGCCGGAGAAGATGTTGCAGCTAGGTCCCAAGTCTGTAGCATTCGCGAGCGATGCGATCCCGGGCAAGCATTGGGTTTTGCAAATTTCCCAATTGAACGATGAAAATAACGCTGCCTCAACTGACACGCATCGGCATCTATTCTCCCGCTTTGGTTTCCACCGTTCCCATGCTCGCCGTTTAACCCGGAGTCTTCTTCTAGTTTTTAACACCCCGGAAGAGATGAGTTCATGGCTCCTAGCTGTCAGGGCTCAGATCGAGGCGCGTGGAGGGAAGAAGTATGTCTCGGAGAAAGCGGTCGACGATGACACGGAGCATCAACTGGAGTCTAAACCTAGCACCCGACAGTTGGTAAAGAAGGACCCTAACCGGTTCTCCCAAGCATATCTACATCCTCAGGCAGTGATTGGTGTTGATGATAAAGATTTCAGTGATCAATCTCGCCGAAGCTCATATATCTCATTTAATCGACGGTCGCTGGTTACGCAGGCGACTCCCGAGTCGCGCTCCGAATCGATGTCCACGACACAAACGGAGGTGACTTCTCCAGTCAGTGGCCAGACGCGTTTCTACTCTATGGGAATGAAGCCCGAAGCAAACGGGGCTAGTCCACCTCCAAATGGCAGCGCTATTTCAACGGCCCTTTCTACGCCAGATGCCCCGCCCAGAAGCCCAACATTCTCGGTCTCGATGAAGCGAGAGTCAGTGTACCCGTCGAATGCACCAGTAATAGCAGAAACTTCAGACCTTTCCCAGCCTCAACAAACGGTGCCTGATCCCATTTTGCGAAGCGCTTCGCCTCCAGCCCCGAATTTCAGTGTTCCATCTTTCAGCAAGAGATTCACAGCGAGAATGGGGCAAGGTCAGATGCAGATTCCTCGGTTTCCCTCCGCTCACAGAGACGAAACCGACACAGACGAGGCTAACGCTATATCTGCCTTCCCGTCTCCACCGCAGTCTCCGATCAAGAGCATCAGCAGTGTCGCAATGAGCGAATCACATGAACAAGTCGTACCTTTCCGTGATTCCCCGCAGAGGAGGTCTTTACGCATATCCAATTCTGAGGATTCGCTCGGAGATTCTAGAATTATGGACCCAAAACTGCAGCATGCTTTGCGCATTTCAAAGGCCGCCGCCGCCGCCACCGCAACATCAACTCTCGCGCAATCCTCGCGACCCACTAGCATTATCGAGCACGAGCCTGCCCATTCCCAAATCCCACAATCGCTCCCGGAGACCGGCTATCAAACGTCTCGTCGGGAACAGCAACGCCACAGAGTCTCTGTTTTTCCCACAGCCACGCCAAATCGTCCTTCCACTGGACCCATGCTCCGTCGCAAGAGTATGCCTGGACTTTCAGTTGGACCGCCAGCATTACCTCCTCCTGACTGTCCTTTACCTAAGATTCCTTCTCCAATTGAGCCATCGCTTCCTGAGATAGCTGAGCAATTTCCGGACCCGCGTGTGTGCATATCACCGCCACCATCGAAAGGCAGCCGACTGCGTCGGAAAAGCCTGGCCAGTGCCGCACCTCGTCCTACTCACATGCCTCTTCCACAAGCAACACAAAGTCTTGGTTCTCGACATCCACGGACCATCAATGGTATATAAGCCATTGGCGGCTCCTGTTTTTGTTCAGCCATATCTCAATCCTTGGCCATCGCATATGCATATAGAGAGCGACCTCTCTTAACTATATACCACTATTCTCCTTTCTCATCATATCTCACTACGCCAGAATCATTTTCTTCTTTGCCGGCTTTGATAGCCCAGTGTCTAACCAAAAAGCTTTATACCATATCATACTGCATCAGCGCTTTACAGTTTCGAACTTCATATAGCATCACGGCCTCTTTTCTTTTCTTTTCTTCTCTCCTTGATTTGCAAACCACCCTCTCCTTGCCTCTCTTTTTCTTGCTCTCAAACCATTACCTTTATCTCCATAATAATGCCGTTATTCGCGAAACGTTTTTCTCTTTTATTCCTCACAGCGATGAACGAATCAGGATATCCCACGCTGTCAATTGCTTACTGGTTATATATGATTGTTCTTCTTGTTCGTGTTAAACGTACCATGATATACCATGTATGCCATGTTCCTGTATATATCGCTGTATATCGGAGTTTTACTTGCGACGCCGGTCGCTGTTGATGCTATTCTTCTTTCTCAATAAAATGCTCTGGAAGTGGACTGTCATTTTGTTTACTGAGTATATCTGATAGGATCCTGTGAACTTCGTGAGTTATACGGAGCTATGAAGGGAAGTTATGACAAGTGATGTCGAGGAATCCTCTGAATATAGTAAATATATACACTCATCAGTAAAACTATATACAGCCTGATAAAAAAAATCCACTAATATACATTGCTCAATATAAGGGTACATTGGGTATCAAATAAATATAGCTTCGTGTCACAGAACGGCTTTCAAACGTCAAAATTGTGTGGGTAGAATATAACCATAAGATCTGGTATCGATTCTCATCCACTACGAAGGGACACCTTCATATTCCCATCCGTGGATGATTCTCTTGCCTCGTCTCGAGTTGCGCCTGTTGGTGTTACACTTGACAAATAGTGTCAGTGCGGTGATAATGCAAATAACGATGGCTGCGATAGCAGATACCAGTACTGTTTTTTTCTCCAGCTGTTTAGGATCCGACGCATATGGACATTTCGCACCAGGCCCACCAGTCACCCAACATGACGTAATATCCCGAGAGTTGAAGTCTAGCCAGACCTCACGCTTAGCGGGGTCTGGAGAGGTGGGATCAATGATGTTGATCGGTTGAGTCAGGAGGTATCGGTAGAGGTAGGTATTTTCTAGGCTTGTGCGAGGAACTCCCATGGTCGTATTCTCTGGGCAAGCCTCCCAGTAGGCTGCGCTGTAGCTATGTGCAGCACTGGATATTGTCCAGGTATATGGTAAGTTCGCAACTCGGCAGGCTACACGTCGCACATCTGTACAGTTCGCAACGCGCCAGTGGCCACCTAGTGACACGTCCATGATCGCGCATCGGTCATGTTGGGGTGAATCGATATTGTCGGCCACATCTGCGCCCTGGGGTTCCCCCTCCGCCCATGCCCACGTAGAAGATAGAGAGATATTTTTATATGGTGCGACTGCCTTGTCGGCGGTCATATTGAATAAAGTGCTATTAACGATTGGTGTTAACCCACACGCGGTTAGATTCACAACCCTGTCTGACAATTCACGCAAGGCATAGGTCTCATTCAAGCCTTGAGGCTGAGACAGGCTACTTGAGAGCGCCCAAGAGGAGTTCACCTGAGATACCTGGGAAGCATCTGCGTCATAGAGGCAACCGTAATCCAAGCCTCCTTCATCGGCCGAAGGCGCGGGTACTAAGGATGCTAGGTATTTTGGAGGAAAGATGACCTCGCTTTTACCCGCGGTCAAGTTGTAGTCCTCGAGTTGCGGGTCCACAAAGCCATACTCAAGAAAGAGACGGCGCTCTATTGCAAGTTGCACATATTTCGAGCCCGGCCAGCCGTCCGGGGTACTTTGTGTACCATCCGAGAGTTCGTAAGTAGTGAAGTATTCGGTAATAGGCTTGTACCCATCATCAACTTCATACCAAGACTCGTTCAGGTTACTGCGCTCATCGGCCAACTGTGACGGTGTGTAGATATAATGAAAAAGACGGTTATCCATCAAAACATCAACTCGCTCAGAAAAGGACGGCAGCCCATCACCCGATACCTTTGATGCAGGCTGTTCTGGAGCGGCAGCGCTAGCGGCAACATGCAGGTTGAACGTTAAGTATCTGATGTACACATTCAACTGAGACGTTGTGTCTTTGAAGTAATCCTGGAAGACATCGATGAGGCCGGATAGATCGAGGTTGTCTGAGCACAGATAGGGGCCTAGCTCATAAACCGGCCATCCTGATGAACTGGAAACGACGGTAGCAGTACTTTGAGCAGCACTGGCAGTTGCAGTTGGGGTCATTGTAGGCGTCGTAGAAACAGTGACAACGGGGACATTCTTTGGAATGGCCACTGGACAAAACGTCCAAGCCCGCGAGTCCACCGACCAGTACAGGTCGACGAGAAAGCGTCGGTATCCAACCGATAACAGATTGGATATACATTGTTCAGCGGACTGCGTCTCGAATACATTGTTGCCAAAGCATGCTGCTGTCACGGATACGCCAGCGCTTGTGATATAGTTGATTGGAATTTGGCCGGCGACATCTCTTTCGCTCTATTACGGTGTTTAGCTGACTTTGTATTTTTCTTTCTCTGTTCCCCGAATTGGGATGGGTAACTTACCAGAAAGACCGTTTCCCATTTCGTATTAATGAGGGATGACTGGTCAGGATTGTAATTTAATGACATGGAGCTGCTGAAAGGTTATGCGCATGGCAGACTGGCAGTACTAGAAACGGTTCGCGCAGGGGCAGCCATAGAGACAAGAGGGAAGGAAGAAGGGAGAAGGGAGGAGAGGGGGAAAGATGAAGTAAATGAACTGATAACACGGGCGATGACGGAGATTCCTCCGCCGCAATGAAGGCGGTGCGGCGTGGCTTACGGCTTTACCCTTTTGAGAAGAAACATTCATTATCTGGCCACTTCTAAAGTTCCCGTTGATCCTCTAGTTTCAACTACGACCGTATTACTTCGTTCTCCCAAGTCGCTAGACATTTTTTTTCTCCATCGAGTTCGAGGGAATCCTCGCCATCCCCGCCCGCACTATTATTAATTGATTCCGACTCCATCTCCGTCTTTCACATTACTACAAAATGGCGGCGCCTGGCCAGCCGTCTCCCCAGCAGATTGCCGCCATGCAGCAACAGTTCGCTGCTGAGGCCGCAAAGCGTGGCATGACTCCGGAGGAATTCGCTAAACAGCAGCGCGAACAGCTGAATGCCGAAGCCGCAAAGCATGGCATGTCCACCGAGCAATACGTCCAACAACTGAGAATGCGAGCTCTCGCTGCTCACCAGAAGCAGGTCGAGGCTCAACGACAGGGCCAAGGATCGCCACAGCCAGGACAACCAGGGCAGCAAGGTCAGCAAGACGAGCAAGGCCAGCAGGCACCACAACAGCCTCAACCACAACAGACCACGCATCAAGTGCCTGTGAACCCATCGAATCCGCCAGATCCCAAAGCCATCGCAGTTGCGCAGTTCTTGCGATCTCAGAACTTGAAGCCGAGGACGTGTATCATGGATGGACAGAGGAAGGACATGTTCAAAGGTGCTTATCTTATGAAATCTAGATCCGGTTGTCCGCAACACGGCTGATTGATTATACAGTGAAACGTGCCATTCGCGCTTTGGAGTCGCCCGCATACGCTAAAGCAGCCGCAAAGAAAAACTCCCTCCTCCCTCCCGTAACGGACCGTGCATCAGCAGAGAATGTATTCAAGCTCCTCCCTCTATCGCTTCTTGCCTTGCGCGTGTCGAAAGTCGACCCCCATGCGGGTCACAACCACGCGAAGCCCAAGAACCGAGTCAAGGGGCTGTGGACCGTCAAGATTGAGCAACACCAGGAAACAGACCCTATGATGCACTACGTATGGCTGTACGAGGGACCTCAATGGAAACAGAAGGCTATGGCCGCCGCAGTGGTGGCTGGTATTTTCGCTGTTGTTCTCTTCCCATTGTGGCCTATGGTGATGAGACAAGGTGTTTGGTACCTGAGTGTTGGTATGATGGGTCTACTGGGATTATTCTTCGCCATGTCGATCTTCCGTCTTATTCTGTTCTGCGTCACGGTCTTTGTTGTCCCTCCTGGTCTCTGGTTGTTCCCGAACTTGTTCGAGGATGTTGGCTTTATCGACAGCTTCAAGCCTTTGTGGGGTTGGCAAGAGGTATGTTATTTCATCCCGACTATATGTTTATGGCTTTCTCTAACATCCTTACGACAGAGTAAGAAAAAGAAGAAGTCTAAGAAGTCTTCTGGCGACGCATCCAAGCCCGCCAAGTCTCCAGTCTCTCAACCAGCCGACTCTGCCCCTTCAGCGACCACAACGGCAACCGCGGCCCCGGATACTTCGAGTGCCGTCAAGCGTGATCTTGCCCCTCGAGTTGAAGAGGTGACAGACGAGTAATGGTATAGATCTAGCCACCTTGGTCTTTGTAGGTTCTTTTTGCATCGTGTTGCACAGGATCGTTGCTGCTAGGGATAAACTTCACATTCTGCATCTGTATGCTACCTGGTATTTATTACTATCTTTGTTCGTCAGCTATTCCTTGTCACCTGTTTGAAGGGTTTATTCATGTTGGTTCGGGTTATGGGCGAAATGATTGCAATTCTGTATGAGGGTTTCAACATACAAAAAATGAAGTTCTGCTTTTCCACAAATAGCTCCCGCTATTCATACAGTTTTCTTGAGGGTAGTAGTCCCAAAGTGCAACAGGATTGTATAGTTGGACATTAACAGTGCAACTAGCTTCATTTGGCCGTATTCCTATATAGACCCTTTGGTCTACAGTGAGACCTTCCAATAGTCAACTGGCATAAACCTCAGGACTCCCCGGGCAGATATGTACGTATCCTGGACATGGGAAACACCGAGTTCCCTAGTAGAGGATCCAGATTCCGTTAAAAATAACTGTTTCTAGAGGACTGGAACGACGGTGTTAGACATGTGATTTTAATGGAGTCCACGGAGGCAATTTGAGTATAGAAATGGGGAAACACTGCGTATTGGAGGCGCTTTCATGTCAAGTTGGTACTGCACCATAATGCTATGATATTGCTTCACTACGCACTAGTATCAAAACTCAAATATAGTCTTTGTATGTGAACATCCACACAAAACGCCAACTAGACGAGCTACAGAAACATAATCTTTTGATGTCTTTCAGCTATTCACTTCAACCTCTGTTATCCTTCAACTGTTCACGGTTTGTGGCGGCTGACGACCAGTGACCTACTAGTAATAGATCCCTACAGATGTATGAGCTATGTGAATAGAGCGCTTGTTACATGGCTACTTTCTTTCTCGACTAACCATCAACCGTTCATTCCATTCACCAAGGCAGTTCGAGGTTAATTGGCAGATAGCCTCAGATCTAGTCCGCATCTATACTGCCACTAACATAATTCTTTATAATCCTCAGTGTTTCTATCTTCTCTAACATTAGCGAGGATTGGCCTAATTCTTATCCCTGATCACAAATGAGTTTAATCCTCTCTTCTTGCGGCCAGCTATTTTGAGGCCCAAAGCACATTGTTATATTCCTTACTGACTGGCAATCCATACTGTAAGATACAGTGACGCCTCGCCTGTCCTTGGTAGTAAGCCATTCATGAACTAAGACATCTGCAACGTCTTTTCTTCCCTAATAAAACCTATGATCTCCGTTGCGAAGGCCGATATTGGCCAGAGCATTGTAGAATGACGTGTGCTACTTTGATCAACCCCTCTGTAAATGTAGAAATCTCATTCCTTTTAGATGGGAATCAACCTGGCATTGCTGATCGATTTATAAAAGGCGTTATCAAGGACACTTGAGCATATATACAATCGGTCCTTTTTGAGTATAAGCCAATTGTCAGCCTTCATTTTTTATTTTTTATTTTTCATTTTTTATTTTTTTTTTAAAAAAAAAAAAAGATTACCTCCACTTGCCCCGATAACAATAGTCGTATTCCCTGGGGGTCTTGTAATCAACTGAGCCGAAATACCTATCATATAAGCTACGAGCGACTCGTTCCCACTGGCGAGGAAGTCGTATGTTCGAGAGATTATGCTCGCAAAGCAGGATTTCCCACAGTGAAGTAGAAGAAGTACTGGATCAGTTATTGAGACGAAGGAGACACGATAATAGTCATCATGTGTCGTAGTTGGAAAGGCATCCACATGATGATTTGGTTCGGTAAAATCCTTTGAAGACTCTGTTCCTCAGCAGAGCTGGAATGATAGACATCACAGCGAAATTAAAGTTGCCCACAACAAGCGACCAGCAGCACTTTGCACGGTCAATGGCGATACCAGGTGGGTTGTAAAGGAGGGTAATATACTAAAATCATGCGTGGTCTATGAACATTCCGGTTTATCAGTCGGCCGGTAGGAAATTTATGGAGAGTATGTACTCCGGAGTACTATGTGCAGGTACCGAAAGTGGAGTCGTCTGACCCAAAAATTACATGAAATTGGTTAAAGAAAGGGCAGGAAGGACTAGTTAAACTCTGCATAGAACTGTCAACAATTTGGGTCTTAAAATACTCCGTACTCAATAATTCTGTCTATGAAGCTCTTTTTTTTTTTCTTCCACATGCGAATAAGCCAGGCCCAATCCGTTCGTATGCCACCAGGACTAACAATCAGACGTCTCCTAGATCATACATTATCATATCATCTGCTAGCTCCCCGATGAGATAACTGCGGTTGATCAAGCCGCAAGAAGGGCATATCCCGCGAGCTCAGACGACATAGCTCAATAAAAAAAAAAAGAGTAAATTGCGTGTATAATTCTATTCACTTGACATTTCACCAACTGTTAATCGAATAGTACTAGTGGAATACTTAGTGGACCAGTATCACCATTAGTCAGAGAAAGGAAGAACCCGCCAATAAAACACCTAGAGTATTAAATTCTAATAATACTTGTCCGAAACTTGGTCTTTCCCGCATAGCCCCATCTAATACGAGCGATGGCTTCGCAACTATAAGCAGCACATCACAAGGCTAAATTAGATCAGCCGCCTTAATTTATGCATAGGGTGCTTTCCTGTTTCATGCGTCTTTAATCGTCCACTTATTACTAATTAATTGGTAGGTCGACGGTCGACCTTCTTGTTTCCCTCGTTCGTGTTGGATAGTATTAGTCTAACTTTACCTAGCCGGAACCTAGGAAGAGATGCTAATAAGTATGCTAACCTGGGATAGGGTATGGGTGTTCTAGAAGACCAGGGGTTATTTCCACTAGGGCCTTAAAACTTAGACTAAAGCCAAGGGATCCATAAATTGGAGATGGCTGAAGGGGAGAAGATCGCACGAAAAATCTCGTATAGATTCCAAATGGGGTTTAATCGGCTCTAGAAGGATATTATTCCATGTGAATCACCGAGTAATTGGAGATCGTGCTTTTGAGTTCATACAGGAGAGTTGCATGGGCATGGAGAAGGACAAATGCGTTGAGCAAAGACCTAGGTCCCTAAGCAAGTCCCTGCTGTGTACTAATACGATCGACATCCTCGGGTACTTCGGGCTTTTCCTTTAGGGTTCCATGTTACCATATCCTCGGCTCATGATCGACTCGGATGAAGGGACGGCCAAGAGACATTTAAAGACGGAACACTATTTGGAGACGGATGTATGGCTTGCAGTAGTATAAGTAGCTTTGTTTACATTTTACTCACGCTATTGACTTCTAAGTTTGATGAGGAACGGCTAGTACTACTTACGTATGGTATATCCCGTGCATGTCTATAACCGGGGCACAATGGATGGATACTCCGAGTCACCGGGATCGTTATGGAGCCGGAGAGCTCTGCCGGTTCTTTCCAGGAGAAGAAATAGCCCCATTGGGAAGGTCAGTAGAAGGGTCGCGCAATGCGCATCCATGTTGATCAGCCTGGCCAGATACGAACTTCTGCAGATGTAGGCCCTCTGTGGGGAGCTTTGCCAGTGTGCGTCCCGTTTTTCGCCTTCGATGATCATGTATACCGTTCTATATGAATTGTCATTCGTGCGCAACATACTCCGTATAGGAAGGGGGCTTGAAGGGATCGTTCATTGGTCGTCGGCAGTAGGCGCTACCAGACTTCAAAGACCCCTTTTGCGTTTAGGCCAGCGTGTGTCGGGTGCGATCCGACAATGTGGATCCAACACGAATGCACAAGCTTTTCCCAAAGTGGGAAGTGGTTGCGCAGATCACCATGCCGGATATGCGATGGAAACGTTTGCCGAAGTTCGGCCCGGTACTAGATATTGTATGACAGATTTATACAGATCGTTACGTACATTCCAGCGAAGATCATTAGGGAAGAAACAAAAAGTCAAAGAAACATGCTGGGGTATCATTAATAGTATCATTGTAATTAATTGTGGAATGATAGTCAAAATGAATGTACAGGGAAGAAGAGTGCTTAATGTAGGGCACAAGGGGGAATTGAAAAATAAATGGGGCAAAAGGGAAAGGAATGAAAAGATAGTATGTATAATAAAAATTCTTTTAGTGGAGTTGTGAGTCCGCCCGGCACCCACATCATCCACTACTCCGTTTATTTCCGTGAAACTCGTCCGGGTCCGCTGGTTCGTGCGAGATCTCGATCGTTGTCTCCTGGTACACTCCATGGCCCAGGTCGGCCATTTCCATGTCGCCATCCTTGCGCAGGTCTTCAGTGGAGTCCCCGTCGTTTATCGTGTCGTTTATTGTCTGTAGCCCACGGCGTAGCCGAGACCCCACACGCGTCTTCTTGTTCTCTCTTGTTGTAGTTGTGATGTGCGTCTGATACGCGTTCGAGTTGTAGTAGGCATACATCTTATCCGATGTGCTGATCTCCGTATCCAGTAGCAAGTGCCGCCGGGTCAACGTGTACACAACAACGTCTACCAGCCCCGACAACGCCATTAGGGACCCAGCCACGGCGAAGTATCCTCTGCTTTGAACGATGTGTCTAGCCGTCGACATACGGCCTGCTGCCAGTGGAAGAGATAAGACCAGGTATACAATCGGGTAAATAACCATGTAGATGACGACGCGGTTTAGCCGTTTCAGACTTTCTTGGTGTCCTTGACGGAGCATCGCCGCTTGGTTCATACGACGTCGTAGGTGGAAGAATAACATGCCGTAGAAGACAACGGTTCCGAATTCGGCAAGAAAGATCCATAAATAATGGACCCAGAGACGTTCTGTCTCGTGTTCAGGACCAAGCCAGCACTGGGAGTTAAGAGTGTAAGTATTCCCTCTATTCCTGCTTTCGTCAGGAGTTGCAACTTACCCAGCCGGCCTCGGAGATGACGAAAGTCTTGGAACCAAATAACCCCACAGGGATCACTCCTAACACGATAATGAAGACCCATAAACCTACAACGCAACACACAAATGTCCGCTGCGGAAGTTGCCGCCCTCTCAGTACGACTGCACCGGTGTGCATCGCAATGGCCAGGATAAACAACCCACTTCCAGGGTCACCAATCTGAATCCACCAACCTTGCAGGACACAGGCCGCACTTGGATAGTAGACATAGCCGCGCGAAACCCAGTGGAGACATAGCAAGAACGCGGTTGCTTGCTGGAGATCAATCAGAAGAAGATTGTAAATCAACACGACATATTGGTTGGCGGCGAGGGGACGTTTATAGTAATGTTTCCAAAAGATAAAACGGTATGTGAGGAAACTTAACAAACAGAACGATGCAATAAAAGAACAGAGGGCAACCACCCCCATAGCAATAAACCCCGCTCTATCCCTGCCCATGAGAGGCTCTTGTGTTGCATTTTGCCGTTTCGTAAGGTGTGTCTGAGCATCCTCACTATTAAGCAAGTGCAACATGCGAATGAGGGTGATCATTGTTCATCTCTTGTGGCGAAGTGTTTGGGCCTGGAAGTTCCTGGGAAAGAATGGAAGTATATAACCGCTTATCGTCAAGGTTTGGGGGCGGTTCCTGACCCAGAATTCAGAACATTCTGTTGTCCCGGCTAAGCTCCTCATCAAAAGCTTTTCTATCCCAAGCTTT
Source organism: Aspergillus caelatus (assembly GCF_009193585.1). Lineage (NCBI taxonomy): Eukaryota > Fungi > Ascomycota > Eurotiomycetes > Eurotiales > Aspergillaceae > Aspergillus > Aspergillus caelatus. Next base: position 23,395 of record NW_022475418.1, read on the forward strand.
GGCCAGAGAGGGCTACGACTCGCTAGATATATGGAGCACCTCATGGTTCCAGGGTTAAGCATCCTTTGGTACGTACTCACGAATTACCCGTAAAAGCATAGTGTGGGTATTAGTCGGGTATGGTTTTACTGCAGTACGCAGCCTGTTCTATGCTGATCCACAGTTGGGTTCAGTGGGCCCTTCCCAGATGGTAGTCAACTATGGTGCCCAGAAAGTGAGTAAACGCTTTCGTACATGATCGGCATTCCCAATGGCTTGGATCAGGAAGATCCGGTATAGCGTAGAGCCTCTAAGGGACAACTACCGCACAGAATCACCTGCGCCAGATCATTGGCCATATGGCAAAGCCTGCACTCAGAAGCGGCATCTTCGTGAGTATGCGTTAACCCTTGTGGGTAAACAGGGTCTGTTGTCAGTGGCGACACCCTATGCAGAGTCATGTCCTGTCAAAAGTAAATTGGCAGGAGATCAGTCATACCCCAGAAAGTTTCAGCAATTGAGATTTGGAATGGCTCGAGACCTTTTGTAGGTGCATCCGCCACCCATAGCCAGTCTAATGGAGTGTGATCATTACTACGCTTGAATCAATGACGCAAGCTGATTGGGCCCGGTAGATGAGCGTATCCTCCGATGAGAGAGTAGGGATCGACAGTCACTGCAGCCGAGTGGTAGACTTGGAAAGCCTCGGTATGCCTATCGGTACTTTGTATACGTTCGCACGGATTGGCTGAGTACATCTATCGAAAGACTGGGCCTGGATATATGATCCATAAGACGGTAAAATAGAGCAAATGAAGAGTACACGACAATATAAAATGACACTCGTTGTAGTTATTGTACAGGTAGAAGCGTACACAATAGGAAAGAAGGAAGGTGTTAAAAAAAACTTCATGTCAAATGATTTGATACAATCAGCAAACTGGGAGCCTGAGGCCAATAACTGCTGCACAAGTTCCAACAGGTTCAATGTTCCATTCCAAGTTTTGCTTCTTTTCCTAGCACGGGTAGTACATGCTAAGGTTTGCTTTCTATGGGGTAACCACGGTCTCCTGCAAGTTTTCAGCCTTTCTTTGCCGCCGCAAGCATCACGCTTTTAAAGTAAGTATCTAGGGTATAGTATCACCTTAGGTATAGAAGAAGTGGTTTGAATTTTTATTTTTATTTTTTTTATTTTATTTTCCCCCCTCTTCTGGATTCACAAGGGGGTCACCGTATTGTCGTTGAGGGTTGCTGAAAGATTTTCAGGGGATCGACCATTTATAAACTTCTAGTCCTAAAAGCCAGGAAATATTCGCACGACGGAGACACTTTCCAACCATGGCCGTCTCAATTGCTCGGACCATGGTTCGTTATATCAATGACAAAACCTTGCTATCTATGGAATGTACCGATCGGGTTCTTGAAAACGAACCATGAGTATCCATGTTGATATATCCTGAGTAGGAACTAGAAAATGAGAATGCTTCCTCTGGCAAGATGGCAACAATCAATTTTGGGCTCAGGGAATTATATAGGTAGGCTTCTCGATCTTTAGGTTTGTCGGCCTTTCCCGACTATCCAACGTTGGTTACTAGAGAATTGCCGAATCCGGCAGGTCGGGACTCCCCCGGGTGCCTCAACGAACATGTCTGATGCAACTATGCTCAATAAATCAGTGAAAGGATGCTTATGGTAGGTCACGTTGAGATATTTTCCCACTAAATATGACGTGGTACCACATCGTTATCTAACCGTCTCATAATAACGACAGCTCATATGAATTGCCATATTCATTCTTACCTGCGAAGTACAAGTAATTTATGCAAGGCCTTCAATTAATATTGAACGGTATGATTGCTATCTCATCGTAGTCTTCAGGCGTCCCAAGTCTGCATATCTGAGACATACAGATACGATTTAAGGCAACGAAGGTATAATTAGCTATGGAGAGATACTTTGCCCATTATATTGAAGTACCATGCATTTCCATGAATTCGGTGGCAGGCCCCAGTGCTATTTCCGGTAGTTTTCTTGGCACAAAGATGCCTGACTTGCTGCCTTTCAGGTGAATCAGATCTCACCACCACTCGAAGCTTCCTGAGCTTTCTAATGGTTTACTAGCGAGCTCTTATCTGGGAGATAGTAATTAATTATCCACAATAACATGGCCCGACATGACATCACTGGTGGGAGGAGGGTGGGTATCTTATCATGTGCAACCCTCGGAGTTGTCGGGTATACTTCGTGCCCATGGATCCGAAGATGCGGGATAGGAATAACCATTCCTTGGCCTGTTGCGTTGCATGACTCGACCGTATCACGCCGTCAATAGAACCTATGAATAGAAGTGGCCAACGGACTGATCATCGGTGTCATCCCGCATTGGGACAAGCGGAGCCAAAACGGACGCCTGAAGCTATGGCCTAGTATCTGTATGTCTCAATTAGGGTCCAACACGGCATCATCTGACTGGCCCGGAAAACGGGAAAATCCCCAGTGACTGCACCCCCGCATCGATCTCCGCCCACCGCATGAATCAAATCCCATCAATCCATCAGCAGATGAGGAGACTGTCTCACTCTACCGTGGATATTTCCCCGCCGCATCTTGTCTGCGATTGCTCCGGTTTCAAAAATATGTCCAGGAAGGTTCTATCAGGATGTCTCCATTCATCGTAACCGAACTACTATACACGATAGCAATGTAGTATCTCGGCAACGGTGGCGAGGCAACAGCCTGTGTATGCTTCGATGCTATGCCCTGAAAAAATGGGTATATAAAGCCCCTCGGAGCCCTCCAAGAGCATATACAATCCCAAGCAACTCGACTACACTCTCCAAGTCTCAGAAGCCTTAAGCCCTCCCACAATATTTTCTCTCTCTCAAGCCGTCGTTTAACGACAGTCGTTCAAAACATCCACCATAACAATGAAGTCCTTCACTGCCATCTCACTTCTCGCCCTCTTCTCGTCGGCTTTGGCCGCACCTGTTGAGCAGTCAACCGACGCTTCTACCGCCGCTACTATCTCCGTATCCTACGACCCAAAGTATGATGTCAGCGGCAGCTCTCTAACTACTGTTTCCTGCTCGGACGGTATCAACGGCCTCATTAGCCAGGGCTACAGCAACTTCGGATCTCTCCCAGGCTTCCCTAACATCGGCGGTGCTCCTACCGTCGCCGGTTGGAACAGCCCCAACTGCGGAAAGTGCTACCAGCTCCACTACGCGGCCGGCAACGTCGACAAATCCATCTACGTGACTGCCGTTGATGCGGCACCCGGTGGCTTCAACATCGGCCTGCAGGCCATGAACACCCTGACGAATGGGTTGGCCGAGCAGTTGGGCAGAGTCAATGTGGACTACACTGAAGTCCCCCGCTCAAACTGCGGCTTCTAGTAGTGGATGGGGTTGTCTTGATGGATGGTCACGATGAATCATGAATTACATGATCCAAGTATCTAATTTTATCTTTTATGTCTCTATTTCAGCATGTGATATAGCATTAATGCGTTACGCGGGATAATATAATCAAAGAACGTTGCATTTGATTCTAAAAGTGGAGATGGTATCTTTTCATGATCTATTGTAGTAGTTCTATATAAATAGTGTAAGGGATCTATCATAATGTACAGGCATCCTTACTGTACAACTTCCAGCATCTCTTCTACTCTGCCGAATTTAGAACGGAGTTTACCGATTTGCTGGCCCCGCTCGCGTTCGGCAGCATCAATACGCTGCCAGTCCTCCCATGTTGTTGCCCGCAAGCCACGCTTCTCGGCCTCGGGGCGTACTCCCTCCCAACCAAGACCGGTGCTGTGACCGGGGCCATTCAAAAGAGACGCCTTGCCTCGGTGGCTGCTCAAATCAGCAGCCACCACATCTGCCGTCGTAAATGCATCCGTCATGGTCGTCGCGATAACGCCAGTGGGTCCACGCTTGACCCAGCCAGCACAGTATAGACCCGGTAGGTGTGAGATAACTGACCCATCGGGGAGCTGTTCGTTATCACCCGTATTTGTGGGGCTTGTGACTCTGCCGAACCCGTCGTTGGGGATGACACCGCGCTTCGTGTCAAATTGAATCCCCAGGTCTTCTAGTCCAGACAAAGGCAGAGATTTGTATCCAACACTTCGGAAGAATGTATTAGCGGGGATGTTGACCTGCGCTCGCTGGCCGTTGGAAAGATACTTGGGCGACACTTTGGCGCTAGTGATATATGGATCCGTCGGGTCTAACTCGTTGCGGGAGAATTTGACGTGTGACAGGCGGTACGGGTGGATTGGGGACCAGTTGAGGCACTCTGGCGAGAGAAGGAAATCTAGAGACCAGGATTTGGTGGATGTTGCTGGATCATTACTGGATCCCTTTGCGAGGAGCTGGATGAGCCGTTTCTGGGCTCTAGGGAGGGCATTCATGACATCGTCTGGTGGCAATAATTCCTTACGAACAGGATCGAACGACACACCCGGTAACTGGAGCAGCTCACGAAGCTCCTTTATTGTAAATGCAGCCTACATATTGTCAGTATAAATTTGCTAAGCTAAATAATGTATCTGAATTCATCCAACATACCTGCATTGGCCCTCGACGGCCGACTACGTGAACTCGCTTGATCTTGCTCTTGGCCAATGCCTCCACAGCATAATCTGTTATGTCAGTCTTGCGCAGAGTATCCACATCTGAAAGTAAGATTCTTGCTACATCTAGCGCAACGTTGCCCTGGCCGATAATCACTGCGTTTTCACCGGCTGTCAGGTCTGGTGCTAGGTCGCGGTGCTCGGGAAGACCGTTATACCACCCCACAAATTCGCGAGCTGAGTATACATTCCGACAAGCTTTCTCTCCGGGAATACCCAACTCCTTGTCCCTTGGAGCTCCGTATGCGAATAAGATAGCGTCATAATGTGGCTTAAGCGCCTGGAGAGGGAGATTCTCGCCAAGTTCAATATTGCCGATGAAATTGAAACGGGGAGATGCGGCAACTTCGGTGAATTTCTCCTCACAATTCTGGGTGTCGGTCAGATTAATCTATCTACACAGCAAGATAGATGGGGCACAATAAACGTGAGCAATTAGCCACGACGTACCTTCACTTCCGGATGGTCTGGCGCTACCCCATACCGCACCAGCCCAAAGGGCACGGGCAGTTTTTCGTACATATCTACCACAGCATCATCTACTTTCGCGAGCAGTCTATAGGCTGCATAGAAACCGGCCGGACCCGACCCCACAACAGCGACGCGAAAAGGTTGATTAGTCTGAACGGACTGACTGTTATGACGTCGTTGCCATACTGGTTGCGGCAAAAGACGATGCGGCGAGCGGCGAAGTGGAGAGCGGCTGATCTGCGCCGTGCATTGCGAGCAGATGTAAGGCACACGCTGGAGGTTCATTGTGCCTGAGACGGATACGTGGTGGAGTTCGCAATTAATTGATCCATCTGATTGACTTTCGCCGAGATCGATCAATGGCCATGACGGTAGTGCACGTGATCCTTATCGGGGCGGTTGCCGCGCCGACTATCGCGATGTTGACGATCCGGAGTAGATAGAGAAGGGCTTTTGCACGGGTCAGCTAGCAGGAGCTTCTCGGACACTTTCCTCCTCTGACATTCCATCGTTCCATGGTTCCGTACATTGTTCCTACATACTTCATCTCCCCCAGCATTCTTTTTTGTTAAGGTTATTGCGTCTACAGCCACTCATCTCCCCGCTCTTTCGCGTGGGTGGATGTATTGATAAAGACAAAGTCAAAAGATTCTTCCATCGCGACAATGGGAGAGTCGCCTCCATTCCTTTATGGCACCCCTTCAGCGTACAGCTTTAGTGGGCCGACGGACCGTCCTTTCAACCCAAAGGCTGCGACACAGGCGAGCTGGACTCGGCCACCGTCAAGGCCCAAACCAAAAGGGCCCCTGGTGAATTTTAATCGGCATCCGGACTCAGTAAGTGTCTACGATATTCGTGTGTAAGACCTAGATACTGACGATATGGTACCCTGAAGTATTGTAACATTCCCGGTGGCAAGTCCAAATGGACCCCGATGCACCCAAACACTAAGAACAGGGTGATATACGGGCGGAAGGTACAGCTTGGGCTGCGCATTCTCCAGTTGATTGGAGCTCTTGGGTCTCTTTTCTGTGCCATTGTTATCAAAAATGCTGCTGCTGCCCTTATATGGATTGTCCGCGTCGGAGTAAGTACAGACCGAGTTTTATCTGGTTGAACGTTGCCCTAACATTTCATTAGCCGGCTGTGGCAATTCTACACACTCTTTATGGTATCTATCACCTCTGTCGCTCAATTACAAGACCCGCTGGAACTCAAGCCAGTTATATGTTATTTTGCGGAACCTTTGACCTCGGCCTGGTCCCTTTTTACGTGTTTGCGGCATATTTAGGCTTCAACCAATACACTGACAATGCATACCATTGGAGTACTTTGCTTAGTTCGGACTTTGAGGTCTCAACCAAAATTGCACAGGCCACGTTTTTGCTGAGTGTCATAAATGGCGGATTGCATGCGATCTCTTTGGGAATTTCGGTCTTTCTGGGTCTCATTTTCCGCAAAATTACCCGTCTGCCCCCAGACCTGAACCCATTGGAAGATAACCTGACAGCTCGTCCTCACAAACGAAACAAGTCCGAGGTTACCAAGAAGCATACTAGCAGCTCTACTTTGGATTCCACCATGTCGGGCGAGACGCTCATCGGCGCACCTCGTACTATGTCGTTCATGCACACGCGGGCCAAATCATCCGAGGGCGGTTCTAGTACCTCACCGTTAGACGCGAGGGAGAATAGACTATCCCAGATGACCATGGCTTATGATCATGACGAACTTCCTGTGCCGCTAATGCCTTTTGGCCAACAAGCGGACACTGCGGAGCACATGATGTACCAGCCTCCGGACCAGGACGCAGACATTCTCACGAGGCCTACAACCAGAATTTCCTACGCTTCACCAGTACGAGAGCGATCTCCGGATGTCCCCAGCCGATCTCAGTGTGCGAGCCCAGCTTCAGAAAATTGGATTGCGTTCCCGTCTCGATCCGCTTCACCCGTGGAAGAAAGCCAAAAAGAAAATCTCCTCCACCGCGACCCCTCCTCTGTGTACAGTAGAACTACCAATACGCCAGCTTCTGGGAATAGTGGACCCTTGGATTGGTTCAACAATCAGCGCATTGGATGGGACCTTGAAGAGACAATCCGAGAAGATGTACGGGGCGAATATGAATCTATTCCCATACAGGAATATTATGGAAACGATGATGGGAATCACTATCTTCCACAGCGAGATAGATTCTACGATAACGCCGAAGAGGATATTGGGGACCATCCCATTCATATTTTCGAGGACCATGACGAGGTTAGGGAGTCTTCCGAGTCACTACGCGTCAATCCTTTAGCGCTGAACCCACCCACCCCGCAGCCTACCTTTGATGAAACGCCTGATGATGCAACACAGAATGGCCGTATGGCGCTTGTGGATATCCCTAATCTCTCCCCTAACCCAACAGCTTCGCCACCCCCTGTTGACAGCCCGGAGAAGAACGGTCGGTTTTACGGTGAACTTGAAAGCAAGACTGGACTCAGCATTCCCCGGAACGTCAGCAATCACGATGAGGACTCGCGTGGCTTAGGGCGGAAGAAGAGCAAACTTATGAAACGCAGAAGTCAGAAGATGAACACTTACGGCGCTCTTAAGCAGCACGACGATGCGATCAATGTCAATGAAGACGGACTTGTAGTTCCGCCTCACAGCCCTATGACAGTCGAAAGCGATCGTAAGGGCCGTGTTGTCAGCAACTCTGGAGCTGATTTCGGTCCTAATGTGAGCGGTGGATCAGCTCTATCATATGGTAACTACATTGCGGGGCTGGGAGTTGGAAGAAGACGAGATGTCAGTGGTAAGGTTGCGGAGGAAGGTCGGGGCGGCATAAGCAAGGCTACAGACGAGAAAACAACCATCCGGGCTGCTGGATGGGCACGTTTTGCTGGACTGTAGTGCTTTATTTTACGCGATGAGGCGCAAAGCAGATGTTTTTTCGGTCATGGGATTAATGTGATCTGGTAATGTGTTTGGCATGATGGAATTTCTTTACGATGTTTGATGGATGTTTATGCTATGATACTCCCTTGATTCATGTATGTAGTAACGTAAATATTGCACGAATTCAGAAGAATAAATATGCACTCGCCTACGTGATCAGGTCAACAGGACTCGCAGTCCAAGAGTCTTCTGCCTCATTTTCCTGGATAAATTTTAATTCTTGCAAGCAAACCCCGACTCCTGTATAATATCCCCGTTGTATCTTCAAGATGATTCCACTCGAAATCATGTTTGGCATGATATATTCCAGCGCGGCCTCTTCTTCAACAACGAGGTTGGCCCGTTCACCGGAACCCTAAGGCAGGAGGGACATGCCTCCAACCATTGTTGTTATGCTTAGCAATAGCATCGTATATCTCATGTTCCAACCTTAAGCTAGCTTGCTTATGCTCTGGGAACTGATGTTCGCAAAACTTGCCCAGCAGCAAACTGTACGTATCGTCTTTCGATGAATTGTCATCAGTAGTCACCCTAACTTCCCCACGCTTCGTAATCCGTAGGCAATTCTCTAGGAACCAAAAACACTCGGGTGAGTTGAGTCTTATCTTCCCCTTCCATTCTGTCCAGGGCGAATTCTCTGTCTTAGCCTCAACATACCATTTCACTGTCCTCCTTTTCATGTGTGGGTTCTTCCTGTAGAACGTATCAAGTCTTGCTTGAATACCATCAACCAACTTTTGGTCGGCTTCCTCTTTATTTGGTGGCTCGTCCGGGTAAGCCTCGCCGATCTGAATGGAATAGATTCCAGGGCTGTGGTCTGTAGGTTCCTTTGTACGCTTCCCTTCTCCCTCTATGGCACGCCGTAGGCATTCCACCAGAAAACAACGATAGATTTCTGTATCGTCAAGCACTTTGCTGACCCACTTATATCGGACTGAAGCTTTTAGCTTGATGTACCACATTACTTGTGTAGGCTTGCTGGTCTCGTGCTCCTGTGGTGTATCCATGTTGTATATGGTTACTCCCAAGTGGTGGTCGGTGTCCATACCAGTCAACCGTAATAGTTTAGGAAATGTTATCCGTATAGAGATCATAAGCATGCATGAACAACAAAAATTGATAATCTATAGTAGTAAGCTTCGGAGCTTGAGTCGGCTTTATATTCTATAAAAAAAACTTAGCCCTTGTCTACAGAAGCCATCCTCGACAATGAACCACAAGACAATGATTTTCTTTATCGCGTAGAATAATATACGGTGATCTACAAACAAAAGGACCTCGCACAAGCCTACGTCTTTGTAACTGCCTAAATCCCTTCTCAATACACTATCCCTAACCATATCCAGCTACAGCTACACCGCCATGTTTAGCTGAAACACGGCACTGACAAACTTCGGCTTCTCATCCAGTAGGTACTTGCCCAGATTAAGAGACGGTATGTGCTTTTGTCACTATTATCCCTATGTATGATCGTGACGGCATCACGGTTTGTAAAGTCAGTATTATCCACGCTTACGAATTATGAACTTCGTTCCAGGGAATGCTTTGCTAGAACAGATGGCGTGCTAGGGGGCGTGTGTCTTGCAAGTTTATATCGATTTCGTCGGAGGTGCTGTCTTGGACTTGGACGAAGTGTTCAATTGGTAAATTCACGTTTTGTTGAATGCAGTGTGGGAGGTCTTTTGGATGTGGGCTTCATCTTTGTTTTGGGGTTTTGGTTTTCATGCAGAGATTGATTATGGGTAAAGAACAAGGTATTACGTTATGACAGTGAATTGTCAGGCTTTACTGTTACGTGGGATTGTAGCGGTTCCTATGAGAAGACCCTCTTAACAGGTCGGACTGGCCCTAAAGAAGACGGAAGATGGAAGTAAAACCGGTGACAAGAAGACTAAGACATGAGTCAGTCTTCCTTTCTCGCAGCGAATAGACATATTTGGTTTTATGGCTCTAGTTACTTAATTTCCAATGAAGAGTTACTGGATTAGTAGGTGTCCGTTACAGTACATATAACTATGTCTTCATTTAGAAAAATTTGTAGATAAAGGGGATTTACGTGGAGAAATACCGCGGATACTATGCGGGGTCTGACTTTGAGTGTAAGTCGCCTGTTGGGTGTGCTACGAAGGGCGGATATGTTGATGTGATCTTGGATTAAAGGGTGTCTTTATACTTCTTTAAAGCGTCTAAGGCTACTGTTTTCTAAAAGAAGATATCTTCACATCGGTAGTTTCCTTCAGGGATCAGAGCTTATTAAACTATACAGAGAGGCTTGAATGGTTTGCTCAGGTCAATGCTTTTCTTTACAACTTCATGTCTTAAGCCTTCAAGATGGTACTGAAAGATAAAAGAAATGGTACCTATCTTCGTAGAACTATTCATGGCGCCAGTAGTGAACACGTATTCTATCAATTGAGGTCGATGATATACGGAGATGAAAGATGGTCAAAAACAAGTATAAAGAACTCTTGTTAGTTGGAGCCAAAGCTTTTCATTTTATTTTTACATTCTTATGTAACATTTAGTATAGTGTACACCATGTAGTCTCAGACAATACTTTGCTTTGGGTGTCTATTGTTAACCTTAAACGTCGTTATCTTTTGACATCATGGATGACTCTGCAAGGGAGTTTTATCAAGCAATTATGGCAGGACGTTCGAGTCAGGGTAAACTTCCATACTTAACAGCGACAATACAGAAGTGGTCCTAACAATATAAGAATATCGAAAAGTCATTGAAAATGTATGTTGGGCCGCCAAAATTGCAGGCACGCGGAGTTTCTCTGTATGAATGGATTTTCACTTTGACAGAGTGACTACCCTGTAATGTTCCCGCAATTAATATATCAGAAGCCTTAAGAACGCAGTTTGCGCGTTTGGCCGTGTTGCCTCTCAGCCCCGACAAGCAGTAGATTCTTCCATGCAGCCCTATAGATTTGCTGGCTCTTATCCTTACTACCTTTTGCAGGTTTAGCCTGCGTACAGTATGTGAGTTCGTCGCAAACGCTGGGACATCTTACCTTCATTCATGTTGGGATCAGTCGAAACCTGAGTCCTTTAATATCTGTTGCTACCAATGCTGACCAAACTACAAACAATTAAATATTCTTATAGAAGTGCATGCGAGAAAGTGAACCCATATAAAGACATTGCTTCAGAGAAGAACAAAGACATATCCCTTACATTATTACCTACAATATCACCCCAGGACAAAGGTTCGTCTCAAGGATAACATGGAAGGAAACTAATTCAAACAAGTTTACCGGCTGCTGTTGACCCAGTCGCATACTTCTTTATCAAACCAATCGTCGGATGTATCGCTCACGCTTTGATGTGATACGAAAGTATGTCTGTCCTCAATTTGAGGCCTACCAAGAATATGAAGTTCTGCCCGTGGCTTCCTTTTGGTATCAGGCGTTGATTCTCCGCGAAACAGACCTTCAAGGTACTTCAACATCTCTACTCTTGCCGCTTCTTGCGTTGGCTTCTTGATACCGGGAATTTTCTTCGAAAATATATAACTAGGGGCTGTGTACTTTTCATTTCTGTACTTTTCTATAACAGTCACATTAAGGATTCCTTGCTTGATATACTGTATGACTTTGCTTGCGTTTCTCTGCGTCTTCTCAAGGTCTTCGCGGTCGCGCTGCGTATCGTAATCAATGATTCTCTTCCCACAACGTAGGAAGTTGACCTCAGCATAGTATTTCTTTTCTAGGAAGTCCCAAGAATTCATTTTGGCTGAGTGTGTATGAAGCGCTTTCTGAATTTTGTTCAGAGTAGTCCTCTTAGGTAGTAAATAGTAGAAGTGTAGGAAAGTTATAATAACTGTTCAGAAGACTGGAGAACCTCATTCTTTATTAAGTATTTGAAGATAGCTATCAATGCGGTAAATTCCATTTACTATATTCATATATTGTATTAAGATACAAAGCTGTCTCAACTTTTCACTTAAACGTCGAAATAACTGCAGAGGATCTTCGGAATAAGCCTATGCAGATAGATATAGAGGAACTTTATCCGAGGCATAGGTTCTCTGGTATTTGACATAGAACTGTTATAATAGTTTTATAAGAAAAAGAAAAATGTGAAAATAATATCCTAGAAGATCAAGGTGATTGATATTACATAGAATAAAGAGATTTTCTCATGATTTCAAAAACAAAACAACAGAAGAGAAGAGACAAATACAAGGCAAGATACCACTCTCAGCCCCCCATTTCTCGCCAAAATGCCAGCATATTCCACGATTCCACACAAGACGACTGCTTCTTCTCATCACCAGGGATTATACGGCTCTTCCGGCAGGTCATTTTCGTCTAATGGCGGAATCCAAGGTGTTGGGGGGAGTGCAGGGGTATCCTCGCGAGACGAACGTCCTCGGTCAGACCTGGATTCTATGCCGAATGCTTCAAGCGCAGCTATAGAACGACGGGTATGTAATGCTGCGAGTTCTTCTAGAGTTGATCCTTCTTTCCACATAGTATCAAGCTTATGTATCATAGCTTTTGTCGCATCGTCTTTGGTCGGCTCTTGACCCGAGTATTCAATAGGCGCGGTGAGAACATTTTTGACGAAAACATTGTCACATTTCTCGATTTTCACTTGCAGCCTCCCATGCTTAACCATCTCTCTAGCCTTGGCTCCAAATCTCGACGATTTTCTAAGGTTTTTGGCATCAGTAATCGGATCGTATCTATTATGTTCTGGCTCGTTTTCGTTGACTGGAAGGATACTAATCTCGGCCCAGTACTTTGTTTTACCAATGCTCTGAAGGCGGTCCATTGGCTGCGATATTTTGAGCGGATCTCCTTGTGGTAGATCTCAAATGTATTTGGGAGGTGAGTAGAAAAGTATGGTAGGACTAGCAAGAGCGAATATTTGGGAATGAGAAAGCAGGGTGTTGACTTGTTATCGTAGACCTTCGAAGTACTGGACGAGGTTATATACTCCAAAAGCAGACTCTTGAGTCTTGAGGCCAATTTGTAAGAGGAATAACTTCTTCCAAGGTATCTCAAATAGTCAATGAGACTCAAAATAATCGTTCTGACTTTCTCTTTAATTGTCTAAACCAGTCCTGAAGATATTTCGAGGCAAGTCCACTCAAGGATAAGATATTTCTGCTTAAAAAGGCTCACATAGAAGGACGTGGCTTTGGTTGCTTGGTTTTGAGTTGAATCCTAGGAATCGCTTGTGGGACTAATCTGAGACGTACGTTGGCTTTATATCTCATTGATATCGCTATTATCCGTCTTGTTTTGCATATGCAGATGGTGGTCTCCTGGTAATTTCTAGGGGAATGGCATTTTTCATGAAGTTACAGGACAAAAATTAACAATTAGAACGGAGTAATCCTTGGGGTAGAACCTACAATGCAGGTAACAAGCGCATCGATCAAATCCGTAAGGTAAGTACCGTCTTGAGATGCTCTAGTTGCCAGTAGATGACTTGCAAGTGGTTCTGCCATATTACTATAGGCTGTAATCTTAAAAATACTCTGCAGTCGGATGGATTAAGAGCTTACAGAGGTCACAGAACCTAGATGCAACTGCTTCAAATGCTAGATACAGTGTAGGACACCACTAGATATCCCTAACAACGCTGGTAGTAGAAGGAATACACAGGTTACATGACTTATAATATGCAGTGTATGAGTTCTATTTCTATCTTTTTGTCTTCTTGTCTCTATTCTTTGGGGTTGCAGATGCTATGTGGTCTTCAGAATGGACAGTGCCTTCGCGTCGGAAGTTAGTCAGGGCTCATTATATGTTAATCTTGAATGCTACAAGATCTGTAACACAGCTGACCTGGGGCAGAGCAAATACTAGGCTGTCAGCAGGTGATCCGATACTGTGATAGGGTACAGAGAGACTGTCTGTAGGACTTTCGGGTTAATTGTCGGTACAGGGCATCACCCTTGTAAAATCTCAGGGGCACAGCCTTTCTTCAGTCCGAGGAATATTTAAGACATAACCAACGAATGAATTCAATCACTAGCGTACCCATAGGCCTACGCACCTCATCTATAGTTAGAATGGAATGTCTTTGGCCTTTACATCCATAAAAGATCAGGAGAGTAGACTCTATCCCTAGAACGGGATAAAATCCTTCTGCGTGAATAAAACACATAATGGATGATGCAAGAGGCACCAGTAGAAGCTCTGCCACGAGATCATCCTCGGAGATATGGAGGAGTCCGAAGGTGGGTGATACAGGCTCGTTGTCAATGAGAGACTCCCAGATGCGGCGGGTGAGTTGAATGATGCTAGACGAATATGATTTATATCGTCTGAAAGAGTGCCCCACAAAGAACGACAACATTGAGCTTTTTGATCATAAAATACCCTTCAGCTCATACATCTCACTCTCGTCCGTACGGTTCAGCGAATCAACCAATTGGAAAACAATGGAACTCAGCCTCTCCTTCGCTTCCTCCACACTGGGCTCCAAACCTTTCTCATATTTGCCCTTTTTCACACAGAAGTAGTTGACTCTATAGTTCTTGTTCTTCTCATAAACTGTGACCCTTCCTTCTTTCGTCATCGGCCCGTTCTAGAGGTCCCGAGGGGTTCGCTTCATGCGTACCAGACCCTACGTATACACTGGGAGACATCTTCAATTACCGAGTACTCAAGTTTGGGTTTCACGGCTCGATCAGAAAATTAACTGGAGACATTCCTGCATTCCAACTATCTCATGGAATCTACGTTCGGGGCTGGTTCCATCCCGTCCTCTGTGAATATATCGTCCACGGGGAAAGCCATCTTCATGGAAGTTGCCTACACGGTATCTGACCTTGGGGGAAGGGTAACTAACCCAGTTTTCGAAGAACGCCCATGTAACCGGCAAGCAACAATGGTAAGCCCACGACGATTACATGGAAAACGTCGGCATGGACGGTTGGTCCAGCTTTGTATTGGCGTTTATCTAATGCACCTTGTATAGCTTGGAACTTGGAAGATCTGGGAAAGGTCTATTGTGTTCCTTGCTTCTGCCTTTGGGTGGTGAACGGTAGGTGGTTTCCAGAAGGCCAATCCTTTGGGATTAGAGTTGGCCATGATTCTGTATACACTAGCCCGGGACAGAATGGATTTATTCTGTTTGGATGCGGTACTCTATGTAAATATGCAATATTATAGTGATCTTATAACAACAGTAGATGGTGGAAAGATAACTTTGCCCAAGATGAAGCATATTTTGATGCTTGGCGATCTATAACGTACGCAACTGGGAATCTCTGCTCTGCTCCTTAGCACTCACTTTAGAAATCACTTTGTCCAAACGCACATGCCAACACTATTTGCTCAGAATCCTCAGTTCTTATTCCCTTTCCGCATCATGAGTTAAATGGAGATCCTGGCGCCCCTGCTCATGGTGACGCAAGGGTAGACGCTCATGAGTTCTCTCTTCGACCTGCTTCTGCAGACGAGTTTCCTCATCTTTCAGCTCGCCGGTCTCCAACTTCTGCTGTGCGGAGTCACTGCCTTGAACACCTGCCCGGCGCTCATTTCGGATCCGTTCCTGTTCTTGTCTCTGGTCCTTCGCGGCCAGTGCAGCCTCCTCGCGTTCCACTTCACGAACATCAATGCTCTCCAGTCCGATCCTGCCGAGGATATGTCCGACCAGGAATTGGTACCGCAAGTGACCACTGATGATGTCGCTGGCGTCCAAGTTCTCAACACCGGCTACGCCTTGGACGGGTTGTAGTCCCGCAACACCC
Source organism: Aspergillus caelatus (assembly GCF_009193585.1). NCBI lineage: Eukaryota > Fungi > Ascomycota > Eurotiomycetes > Eurotiales > Aspergillaceae > Aspergillus > Aspergillus caelatus. The sequence goes on from NW_022475418.1 coordinate 39,143, forward strand.
AGTTGAAGACTGCTGGTACGATACAATAGAGCAAGCACAGCATCGTTCTCTGAGTAAACATTGACCAGTCGTCCGCTGACTACGCTTCGCATACGGCGCCAGTGTTGGGCGTTAGAAGGAGTCGCTGAGCCCATTAAAATTGCAGAGTCCACGAGACCGTATGCACCGCGCTTGGCCAAGCTCTGGAGGCAGGAAAAGATCACCCGCGAGCCTAAGGAGTAACCTATAAGAGTGACTGATCTCTCGCCCTGCACCTTGTTGATCAAGGCATCGGCAAGAACCTCCCCGGCCTTGTCAGCTCGAACTTTCGCAATGCTGAAAGGGTTGTCGGCTACACGAGCAACCTTGAGCAGGCCTAGAGGCAGAACCACGGCGCTCAAGAGGGATGCAAAGAACGTCTTCTTCAGGACTTGTTCACCGGCAGCCCATGCAGCGCTTGTTACCAGGAGATCCATTGCATTTCCGAGGTTCATTAACGGCTCTGTTTCCCAGCGGAGGCCAAAGACCTCGGAATCCGCGCCAATGACACGCCATGGAACGATAAAATTGTCTTCTTCTGTAACCCAACCCGTGATACCGATGGTAACTCGTAGTCTGTGATCCTGCTTAGCGGCTTCTTTTTCATCCTGGTGTCTCTGCCGAGAACCACGGACGGGCAGAAATGCGAAATCCTCCACTTCACGGGCATATTTATCCACCATGCGCCCGGTCATTCGGCCTCCATAAGCGCCGAATAAGCCACCAACAATGACACCACTGCCTGCAAGAGCACCCAGGTACCCTGCAGCTGCCGTAGCACCAAGTCCAATGCCCCCCAGGACAGTTCCCAGTCCAGCTGCAACTAGGGGCGCGGCAAGTCCACCAGTGATGCCAATAAGCGCTGCTCCGGCGACTGAAGCTATACCAACCTTCCACTTCCTCGAAGAGTCGCTTTTCTTGCCATGATTTTGTGCTTCCGCGTTTTTTGATAACTCAATGGCAGTGTCAAGTAATACACGTGCAACTTTGACCTCATCACCATTGAGGATCTTAACATCCAGGTGTAGACTAGATGCGACGTACAGCATCAGTACTCTTGAGCGAGCATTGTAATGCTCCAGGCTGAGCAACAATAGAAGCAGTGAATGGAGAATCAAGAGTCTTTTGGCCTCTGGAAGCTGAAGGAGAGGAGTTCCCATCGGAGGGTAAACCTCACACAGCTTTTCCAATGAGTCCTGGTCTTCAGGAACTACTGGAGATTGTTGTTGAGAAGCCTGCAAGCTAGTACTGGCGCGCTGTTCATCATCATCATCATCATCATCGCTTTTGTTAACAACTTCACCAATCCGAAGGATAACCGAGTCCCTCCAGTCATCGAAGCTTGTGAGCGATGTGGCCTCGGCTTTCAGGTCCTGCGCAGTAGGTTTAAAGTCGGATCGGTCGGTTGGATTCCCTTGCTGATCATGTGACATTGAAGACGAATCGTTTTCTTTGTGGTCAGGAGAGGGCTGATGACTATGTGACGGTGAATCATGAAAATTCTGCTCAATTGTAGCTCTCATTTGTTCCAGAATCGCAGCAACCAGCATTGTCAGGTCTGCCCGTTGGGACCGGTTCAATATAGTTGTTAGGTCTTGGTTACCGTCATTCTTCGGAGCCGCAGGGGCGGTCGACCCGAATTTGCTGGCATGTTTCTCTTTCAAATTCTTCCACATTGATAAAAGATGGACAATGGAGCCGGTTAAAAATTAGCTATGGCTAGATGTTGGACAAACCAGCCACAGAGGGTTTTGCGACAGGTTGTTCGAGTTGACAAAGAATGTAACGTTGACGCCTTCAGGACGATGAAGTCACTGGACTGCTGACTCAGCTGCCCAGAGTAGCACTGTCATTCACCTTCACTGACAGATACCTCGCTCACCAGCACTCCCAAGGATGAATAGAGAGATCCGCGGTTCATCGTCAACTGGAGGATCTTTTAGTTACCTGTTTCCACGACGAAGAATTTACCCTTCGTCTTGGAAGCATAGCCAAGGGCATTTCCGTCCCAAGCATCTCCATCCGGGCGATCATTTCTCTCGGACTCAACGCGTTGGATCCTCTTGTTGCGGCCGACCACTCGTTCTTTGGCTAGAGCGTCCTTCAATTGATCCAGTCCAACTGTATTCTCTTTCAATGCCTCTGGGCTTTCGTCCCGGATGCTCTGCAGCGGCTCGACACCCGTCACGTCGGCACGCTGTATCTCTTTCACGAAATGGATCTGAGACTCAAGGGTCTCAAGCATCTTAGCTTCCTCCTTTTTGGTAGATGGCAGCGGAAGGGCTGAGAGGCGGAGTAGGTGGTGGAGTTGCGCCGGCGTAACTGACGGCAACGATTGTTTCGCGGTCTGGTCGGGAAGGAGAGAGCGGACAGACCAGGATGGCTTAGCAAGTAGCGCATCGAGGTCTACCTGCTCGGACTTAGAGCTGTAGAGACGAGTTCCGCAGATATCAGCCAGGTTGGAAAGTCGCGAAGTCCGAGGTCTGATCCGTCTGGACAATTGAGAAGCCGTGGAGCGTAGACAAAACATTGTACCTCGATTTTCGTGTAATCAGAAACCCGAAGCTAAACTAATAAATTGTTGCTGTGAACGTTCTCAATGAATAGATATTGGAAGAGCTAACCCAGTCGAGGTTAGGGGCAAAAGGTCACGAAAAATAGACATTAGTGCAGATAAAATGTATTGAAATGAAGCAATATATTGAACAGCAAAACCCGCCCACCGCCTACGTGAGCGGGCGGCAGATCATCTCCTCGTCCAACTTTCCGATTCCCCTCAGCCTAACTATATAATTCCATCTATCAACGTCACAGCCCCTCCTGATAAATTTTGGCCTCTAGTGCCGGAAACTGACCTCCACTGCATTCCTCTTATTTTGTTGCTGGGGCCGACAGCTTATCCAACATGGCTCAAGACCCTCGTGTTTTGCTCCAGAAAGTAAGTTCAAAACCGAAACCGTTACCTACCCCGGAATGACGATCACTGATGTCCCATGGTCACATACAGGCAGACAAAGCGCTGCAGGGCGCCAGCAGTGGTTTCAGCTTCTTTGGTGGACGGACAGAGAAATACGAAAACGCAGCAGACTTGTACACGCAAGCTGGAAATGCATTCCGAGTTCAGAAGCAGAGTACGTCCCTCCCCCGCACTGCTTAATGTTCGGTGCTATGACGTGCAGGATATTGACCCGCGCCTTTGTGGGAATATAGATAAGGAAGCCGGTTTAGCATTCGAAAAGGCTGCCTCTATCCAAACACAGAACCTGAATGAGCCTGATGACGCTGCCAATTCGTTGCAAGAGGCCTTCAAGGTCTACCGCAAGTCGGACCCTGAAGATGCCACCCGTGTTCTCTCAAGCGCTATCCAACACTATGTACTAAAAGGCAACTTCCGTCGTGCTGCCACTCAGCAGCAGTATTTGGCAGAGGTCTATGAGGTGGAACTAGGTGATCAGAAGAAGGCTCTAGAAGCCTACGAGAAAGCTGCTGAGTGGTTCGACAGTGATAACGCTGAAGCGTATGTCGTTATTCCCCCATTCTTCCACAATGCTACCTACTAATTTTCCCGGTCGATTAGCCTTGCAAATAAGCACTATCTCAAAGCTGCTGATTTGGCCGCCCTGGAAGGCGACTATTACAAAGCTATCGAACACTACGAGAGAATCGGTCGTTCGTCCATTTCTAATAACCTGATGAAGTGGTCCGTTAAAGATTACTTCCTCAAGGCTGGCATCTGCCATTTGGCCACTAATGTACGCGTCCCAATCATTCCCTTGAGATGCGCAATATATACTAACCATGTTTAGGATCTGGTTGCCACCAACCGCGCCCTTGAGAACTACCGTGATATTGATAACACTTTCGCCTCAACAAGAGAGCACCAATTGCTTATTGACCTCGTTCAGACTATTGAACAAGGTGACCAGGAGGCCTTCGCCGACAAGCTCTACCAGTTCGATCAGCTGAGCAAGTTGGACAAATGGAAGACAACCCTGCTCCTCCGTATCAAGAACAATATCGAGGAGCAAGCAGAGGATTTCTCTTAGATAGCTATATCCGTATCTCTTTTTGCTTCTTCGTTTCACACATACCTCCCCACATAAATTCAGAAGTAGCGCTCCTCGCCACTTGTTTGGATGTTCTTTACTATCATGATCATTACCTCAGTTTTACGGTGCGCTACGTGTCTTGGTTTTTGGGCTTGCTCGTAAATATACATATTTCAGCTATTTCGGATAGGGTGTTACTGAGCCACTAATTCATTCAATTACCCATACGAGGAAACCGGATATCAGAAAAAGAACGATCGTAACTCATTAAAGCTTGACCTGATCTAGTTATTGAAATCTATAAGAAATCCTAATGCTTTTGAAACACCCCTATCTTTCAAGAGGTGAGAATCGTCAATTCATGCAACCGACTTTGTGGTATCATATCATCTTTCCCTTTGAAACCGCCCATATCAATTCCTAAATCCCAGCGGCAAAAATACAAGAAACCCTTATGCAGTAACCTCTTCCATAGTGCGAGCTTTCCGAGGGAAGACCCGCTTATACAAGCTGATACCGATCGAATCTTGAGGGTTGATCTTGGCATCGAAGGTGGCCTTGAAGTAACCGTGGGTACCCAGACTCTCCTTGATGAAACCGCTGCGGCCTCTCCTGGTCCACAGCTGGAGAGCCTTGAACCAGTTGATATCCTCCGGGTTGAAGAACATGTAGCGTACCGTGACCACCCTCTTGTGGATCTTGTATGGGTGACCGGTGAGAATTGCGCGCTTGGCGACAACGCGGGACGTATCGGGTGCCACGACTGTGCCAGTTGCGATGAGTTCCAATTGTTCGACATCTGGTTGGTCGTCTCCGTCCATGACCTCTGGGTCTTGAACGGACTTGTTCTTAAAAACAAGAACAGGGACGGCGCCCCAGGTAAGGGGTCCAATCCATGTCGCAATGGCACTGCGGCCAGGGTGGAGGAACCGGTCGAATTTGTGTACGTTGTTCGGGGTGTTATCGTTCGAGGAGAAGATAGGGTTGACGACCAGGCGGCGGGGTCCGCATTGAACAATGAGCTCTTCCTTGGACTTCAGTGGCTCTTCGATGTTAGAGGTCAAAGTCATGTTCACGTTAACAACGGTGTTCTTGTGTTCGTGACGGAGGAGAGAAAAGAGGCACAGCGGCTGTGGCTTGTTGCGAAGAGATGTTGACACAGCACGAAGGTGGACATCCACGCGGATACCAGGGTTAACACCACCGACAAGGGCCTCCCTGAGTGTCCTGTTCTTAGAGCCCTTGTAATCAATGATCTTAAGCAGTCGACGCCAGTCTTCTGGTTCATGGGGTCGGTCTTCCCTTGTCTCCCAGGGACTGGTCTTGAAGTTCTTCAGACCTCTGAAACGTGCCAAACGTTCTCTCGCGAGGACATTAGGGTGAAGTTCGATTTCGTCGGGGAATTCTAGATCCTCCTTGGCTTCCTTTCTGCGGCTGGCCCGATATTCCTCCAAGTCTCTTTCCTCGTCTTCGGGTGATGGGTCAACAAACATCTCTGACTGGGGGTACTCGGTAGCTCCGGCTTCCGTCATCGCGTCGTGATTGTCTGGGAAGACACCGTCTTCTGGTGCTCCAGCTGTGTCCATAGCCATCTCCTCATCCTCTCCATCGCTGAGGTCTGATCCAGAATCGGACATATCGTCCAAGAACCATGCAGATTGGTACTCTGATGTACCCTTTGGTAGTTTCTTGGGTTTGGCAGGGATGTGAGAATCGTCGTCTGAGAAGTAATGGTGCTCATCAAGTAGGACACCCCTCCGTTCCTCCTCGGGGATTTCCACGTCATCATCCTCCATTTCGATCTCTTCCGGTGCCACAACAGCCAGATCATCAATGTCTGCAGTTGGGGTATCCAAGACTTGGGAAGATTCGTTCTCGTCAACATTCATAGCATCGTCGCGTTTGCCTCGTGCTTGCGGCAATGGGGCTGCTGTAATTGAGTCGATCTGGAAATCACCCCAGCCGGGGATGTGGACTAAACGGTCCGCTTTCAATCCCCTTCCACGTACAACACCAGTCACGACAACATCATCCACAACTTCTGAGTTGGTCTCGGGCCAGGCGACGTTTTCGATGAGCATCCAGCTACGCTCATCACGCCAGCGGATACCCTTCGGCGTAGCGGTACAGAGAGAACGGATGGCATTGGAGCATTCTTGTCTGGAATCTACAGAGAGAACCTTCTCCACTGATGGGAAGAAATGGTTGATGAATGACTTCAGCGAAGAGGCGACCTGTGGGCGTTTCTTGGGTGGGTTGATCTTATCAAGTCCCTAAGCAGTCTAGTTAGTACCATGAACGCTAAGAAACAGACGAAATCCCATACCTGAGCAACCGCAAGGACATTGGAAATACCCTGGCCCTCGATCGAGCGCAGGATAAGTTCGCCTTGTTCCTGAACCTCAACCTCCGACGAAAGAGCCACGACCACAAAGTCCGCCATACGACACACATCCAACGCATTCATCAAATCATACTTCGCGGGAATATACTGAACACTCTGTCGGAAACGGTCTATGCGCACGCGGGAGATGGTGTCATGGGAGACCTCGCAAGAAACGTCCACGCTCTCGTTCAGGGACCGTATGATAGCGGCAATATCGATGTCGGCCGACAGCGGCACAACAGCCACATGACGGGGAGCACCATTCTGACCAGAGAAGATGCTGGTTGCTTGGGCCTTCTCCTGGTGCTTCACCTGCTGCTTCTGGCGGGCTTGGTTCCTCCGATCAAGCTTCGACATAAGTTGTTGATGAGGGGTCTTGCGCGTGCCCCGCTCGCCTCGTTCAACTTTGCCTGCAAGGCATTAGCAACAGATTCTAGACTATAAAACAAATACAGTAGAAAATACGGTCTCGTCGTACCCTTCGCCTTCTCCTTCAGCGCACCCTTAGACGCATGCTTGGTCTTGAATGGCTTGTGGGAAGTTTTGGTGGTAGAACGGTGATGGTGCTGCATCGTTTGGGTGGGCGCCGAATTGGCACCGCTGGACCCTTTGAAACGGAAGGGGAGAGAGTCCAGTGTGAATTATTTACAGAGAATGTAAAATAAAAAGCGAAACTGAAATATTATAAACCGATACACAGTAAACAGCCCAGCAGGTCCCCAGTGGGCAATGAGATCGCCTGGCGGTCAGTTTGCAGAAAAAAAATCCGCTGTGGTGGACAAGCGAAAGGGAAAAAAAGTCTTGGCATGAATTTTCCTGCGAAAGACCCGCAAAACCTCCGGATCGTTGCTCCAACACCTTTCTTCTTTCCTTTACACTTTTGATTGTTTTGCTCGGCTTTTTCACCTTTTAGCTTTCCTTAATTTACCTATTTTCCTCGCCTTCACTCTTCTGTATCTCACCACAGATGGCGGATAACCCGTCAACCAAGGCCGTCGCGCCGGCCAACAAAAAACGCAAAGAGAATAAAGCACTCATTGAAGCGCAACAAAAATATGGACGAGGAAGGGCAATTCCGGTGCAAACCGTGAGGGATAAGAAACTGCGCGCCAATCTCAGGTCCGTCGAAAACAAGTTCAAACAAGCTGCGCTTAAGGCAAAGGATGCAGAGATCCTCTTGGAGCACGAAGCCGGATTCCTCGAACCCGAAACAGAGCTGGAGCGGACATACAAGGTCCGACAGGATGATATCAAAGAGGGCGTTGGGATTGAGACAGCGAAGAAGGGCTTCGAATTGCGACTGAACGACTTTGGGCCCTACCGCGCAGACTATACGAAAAACGGACGTGACCTACTGTTGGCTGGCCGGAAGGGACATGTTGCGACGATGGACTGGCGTGCAGGACGACTAGGATGCGAGCTCAATCTGGGAGAGACAGTTCGGGATGCTCGGTGGTTGCACAATAACCAGTTCTTCGCCGTGGCCCAAAAGAAATACGTCTACATCTACGACCAAGCTGGAACGGAAATTCATTGTCTCAACAAGCACCTTGAACCGCTCTTCCTCGAGTTTCTTCCATACCACTTCCTTCTCGCCAGTGCTGTGAGTATCAATCCTGTCCGGGTCAGTAAAGCTTGTCTAACGATCATGTTTACTATAGCAAATGAGCGGCCACCTCAAGTACACCGATACTTCCACCGGACAAATGGTCGCCGAACTGCCCACCCGTATGGGCGCTCCAACATCATTAGCTCAGAACCCCTGGAACGCTATCATTCATGTGGGCCATCAGAATGGAACCGTCAGCTTATGGTCTCCCAATTCCCAGACGGCGCTGGTGAAGGCCCTCGTCCACCGAGGCCCGGTTCGTTCCATGGCGATGGATAGATCAGGCCGGTATATGGTTTCAACCGGCCAGGATATGAAGATGAACGTGTGGGATATTCGCATGTACCGCGAAGTGCATTCGTACTCATGCTACCAACCAGGCGCCTCCGTTGCGATCAGTGACCGCGGTTTGACAGCCGTTGGCTGGGGCACCCAGGTCAGCGTATGGCGCGGCCTCTTCGACGCAGCGGCCGCCGACCAAGGCAAGGTCAAGAGTCCGTACATGGCTTGGGGCGGAGATGGCCAACGCATCGAGAACATGCGCTGGTGCCCCTTCGAGGATGTACTTGGCGTCACCCACGACCAGGGCTTCGCCAGTATTATCGTCCCCGGTGCCGGCGAACCCAACTTCGACGCTCTGGAGGCCAACCCTTACGAGAACAAGAGACAGCGCCAGGAGGCCGAAGTGCAGGGTCTGCTCAACAAGCTGCAGCCCGACATGATCTCCCTGGACCCCACCTTCATCGGAAAACTGGACACCATCAGAGACCAGAAGAACCGCGAAGAGCGCGACCTCGACCGCAGACCCGAAGACATCATGGAGAAGCTCAAGAACCGTGGCCGCGGCCGCAACAGCGCCCTGCGCAAGTACCTGCGGAAGAAGGGCCGCAGGAACGTCATCGACGACAAGCGGGTCAAGGCCGAGATGCTGCGCAAAGAGCACCAGGCTCGTGCAAGAGACAAGCTCCGTACCGAACGGGAGGACCTGGGCCCTGCGCTGGCCCGATTCGCCAAGAAGGAGGTCTAGTTCGGTCACTGCTTTCGGTGAATACATGGATATTGCTTTTTTGCTTCTTTCCGTCAGGAGCTTTTCATATACCCGATGCTCTCGTAAGAGCTACAGCTCTTATTGGTTTTGTTCACGAACGAATTAACTCTGCATTTGTGAGGCGTTGGTCAAGGGTGTGGAATATGGGATTTCATTAAAAAAGTTTTCTTTCAAACTTACGCCTTTTCTATGTAGTGAATAGACCACCAGCAATTGTACATTTATAAACGTGTCTCATACGAGAAAATCATAGATCATAATCTACTGTTCATCCACACTTCCAGAACCCCTGGGAGCCCCAGCATTCCACCTCTCCAAACTCTGTTCATAAGCCCCACTCCCCTTCCACGCACTGATAATCAAGTTGATAATATGCTGCATCCCCTTCCCATTCTTCACCTCGGCAAACACAGTCGGACCCCCCTCCCTCATCTTTGCTGCATCCCTCTCCATAACCCCCAAATCGGCGCCAACAATATCCGCCAAATCACACTTATTCACCACCAGTAGATCCGACCCTGTGATACCCGGTCCACCCTTCCGGGGCACCTTATCACCACCGGCGACATCAATAACATAGATGATGAAATCCGCCAGCTCCCGCGAGTAATTGGCCGCGAGGTTATCACCGCCAGACTCGATCAGGAGGAGATCCGTCTGGAATTGCTTGTGGAGGGATTGCAGCGCAAGGAGGTTCGCGCTGATGTCCTCACGCACGGCGGCATGCGGGCAGCCACCCGTTTCGATAGCACGGATGCGCTTGGACGCGAGGGCTTTGTGGCGGTTGAGGAATTCGGCGTCTTCGCTGTTGCGGGGTAAAGTTTTATGTTAGCGGGGAAGTTTTGTCTTTTTTTATTTTTCTACGATAGTTGAAGGTGTTTACCGGGTGAAAATGTCGTTCGTCACTGCTGCGATGTTATACTCGTCTCGGAGAGCTCGGCATAATGCGAGCATTAGGGCTGTTTTTCCGGATCCGACAGGTCTGTTTGTGGTGTTGTTAGTGTTTGGATTGGGATTCTTCTTTTGTTCTCTTTTTAATTAATCATTTATGTGTTTTTTGAGAAGACGTACCCGCCGATACCGATGGTGAAGGCGCGATCTTTCCAGTCACGGCCCTCAATCAATGGCATTTCACGGTTCAGATAGGAACCGGGTCCGTCGAGGATCTCATGCGAATGACCGTGGCCACCGAAGTCATCGTGGGAGTGGCTAATGCCTTGATCATGAGAGTGAGAATGAGACATGTTGGGGGATTTGGGGGGAAGTGTATCGTTATAGTAGAGGGGGTATATAATAGGATGTAATGATGAATTGGGTGTGGAGGGGTAGTTATAGTATTATACAGTAGCAAAGGAGGGGCATCTGTTCAGTTATTTAATCATCGATTTAGAGTTGTTGTCGGCCATGGACGGCATTCGTTCGCCGAACCAGCGGAGACTGCCGATACCTCCAGCAATTCTTTCCTACGTAACTCTTTTCCTTCTCTTCATGACGATTTTCTTCTAAGCGAGGTAGCATTCCGATTGGACCCATGCTGACATGAACTGATATGTCATGGGATTTGATAAGATTGGATCTTCGGGCGGGTTGAAATAAGATAATTAAATGTACTCCGTAGGGCTCCGCAATCCATTGAACTGCTCCCCCAATGTCGATCCACCGAAGATCTCCTTGGCCAGGAGCACTACCCCAATAGGCGAACATGTTTCGTGTCCAATCAACTTGTCTAAATGTTATAGAAATCGAATACCAAACAAAACGAAATCAGTCAATCAATCAATAGAGCCATAACTACATTATCTCTTCAGGTACATTCCCAAACGGCGCGGTATGCAGTGTCAAACGTACAGCACAGACGAAATAGCAGCAAGAATTATTTCCAGAGAACAGAAGCCCAACGCCAGACACATCAATCGCCAATGGAAAGACATGGATATCAATAGAGCGGTCCAAATGGTAGAAAATGACCAGTAACGCTATTGGGAATCGAGCTCAGCGTCTCGCAACATCACCTCCACAAGATACAGAGGCAGAGCAAAGTCACAAGACATGGACTCCGAGCAAACAAACCACAAGCAATAAAGTGGATCGTGTACGGCGGGAACAATGCGTAGTAGGCGATATAGACTTCAGGGAGGCCGGTGCCTCGCATCACCAACCGAGATCGCAATGAACAGCCATACCGTACGTATCAATCACACTACACCGACAAAAGACCGCGCATAATTGCAATAACAACGATAATCCGATATGTTCAATGGATAGAGGCCCCAGAAAAAAGAGAAGATCAGCATCGCAAAGGTATCCAAAAACGGTACGCCAGTTCCCCGTCTCTTGAGAGAAATGAAAATGTCACGAAAAAAAATGCGAACAAAGCCCATCGCAATAACTCCTCTAATTAGCAGTGCCTTTCTGCCTTTTACCACCCACTCGAGGACTAGCTTTTACCGTCTTTGGTCCCGGAGCAGCGACACCGTTGACCTCCGGAGCGCCACTGTCATCGTTTTCCATCTTGACTGTGCTTGCCCGGCGTCGTTTATGACTAACATTCGGGCTGGCACTAGCGCTCGTGCCCTGGCCAACATTAGGTTGCATTTGACCCTGTGGCACCATACCTGGAGGGCCAGCAAGATGGCTTTGCGCCGGACTTGGATGAGCCGAGCCGACAAGATGGGGCGACCCTTGGGCGCCCGGCAGACCAAGATGTGCCATTGCTGGAGAAGCAAACTGGTTGGGTCCATTCATATTGGGGCCCCGCGAGTTCTGGCCAGGCTGCATAGCTGGGTTCATCGGGGCTGGCATGAACCCGGGGGTTGGCGTTTGAGTCGGGAGACTATTAACGAGGTTGCGCAGCGCCTCAGGAGCCGAAAGTTGAGGGTTCTGTTGAGAGTATTGGAATAGTAATTGCATTTGAGATATTGTTTCGGCGACCTATGGCGCATCTGTGGTTAGCCATATCACCAAGGAGACCATTTGAAGACTTACCTCTAAGAAGCTCATCACAGCGAAAGGTACACCATTGGCGGTCACCATAGATTCGGGCAAGGTAAAGGCAGGCTGCTGGGCCTGTTTCTGTTGAGCCCGCTTGCCCATATTCTTAGAAACTTTCGGACTTTGTTTTTGGTCGGCAGCCTCCAATGCTTGCAACTGGCTGCGAGGAAGGTACTCAGTATAACTCGTGACCTCGATATCAAGCATTTCAATTTTGTTGTTCATATCGAAGTGCGCCCTCAATTTCCCGTTGGTAAAAATCTATTTTTAGGTTAGCGACCCCGCATATGATAGTGTTTACGTGGAGGTACACACCTGCGTATCGTTGACAAACCAATATATGAATGAGGTTTTTAGACTTTCGACAATATGACCCCCATTTGGCGAGTCCCTCTCGCGTGCATTTTCAACAACCATTTGAATGTGACGAATTCCGCTTGTGAACTGGGTTAGGTAGTAGCGAGCTAGTGCAGGAGTTGCGATCTCGAACTGTTTAGAACCGGTCTGCGGATTCCATACTCCTTGTCGCAAAACGCCAGAGGGGGAGTAAAATTTATCCACGAAAGACTGCCAGTATAACAAGTCGTGCGCCTCGCCACGGCTCTGTGACAATTAGCATTCTCTTTGCAGAGCTAAATTCTAAGCAAGTAGTACACACCGTGAAATTACTGAGCTGTTCCGCAAATGTATTAAGGCATAGTATCGTCGCCCCTTTCATGTTCATCCGTTGCTGCATCATCATCGCATTCTGCTGTTGCTGCGCCTTCAACTGAGCCTCCTGGGCTGTCATCGGCGGTCCCTGCTGCTGCTGACCCTGCGGCTGTTGTTGCTGACCCTGCTGTTGACCCTGCTGGCCCTGTTGTGGTTGCGGCTGCGGTTGCGACTGGGGCTGCTGTTGTTGCGGTGGCTGCTGTGGCTGTTGCTGCGGTTGTTGTTGTTGCGGCTGCTGTTGCTGCTGCTGGCCTTGCTGACCCTGCTGAACCGGTTGCTGGGACTGCGGTAATTGCTGTGGTGGCGGATTGGGCGTTGGCTGCGGCTGCGGCACGGCAGGCTGCTGCGGCGGCTGAGACGTAGGTGGGTGTTGTTGAGGGGTGGGTTGCGGGGTGGCACTTCCCTGGTGCGGCGGCGGCATCGGCTGCGGTTGAGGGGTGACACTTTGTGCATCATGTACATTTTGAGGTTGAGGCGCTGGGCGCTGCTGTGGAGTCTGCTGACCTGGTTGTGGCGTCTGCTGTTGCACTTGCTGGGCCTGGTGTGCTTGCTGAGCCACCTGTTGGGCCTGCTGGGCTTGCATAGCCAGAAATTGCTGTTGTTGTTGTTGTATATTCTGCGGCTGCCCATGAGGCATCTGCTGAAGTTGCATTTGGGAGATGACCGGACGCATCCCAGGATTCTGCATGGCTGCCAGCTGAGCAGTATTCAATGCCTGCGTACCATTGGGCATTGACACGGGAAGCCCTCCATGCTGTTGCTGTTGTTGTTGCTGCTGTTGCTGAAAGAGCATCCGCTGTCTCAAGAGTTGTTGCTGATGCTGTTGATGCATGAGTTGAGGGTTATTGGCAACTATAGGATAAAGACATATACCATTAGCTGTCAAAGTATATCATCGTGACGCTTGGTAGGTCATGTTCAGGACAGTGGTGTTTGAGGGATAAGAACAAAGAAGAGAAAAAAAAAAAAAAAAACATACACTGTTGCGCAAAGTGTGGCTGCTGGAATAGATGCGCTTGCGCTGGGTTTAGATGGGAGAGAGCATGAGCCTGTACAGGACCGCCAGGCGCGGTTGTTCCAGCACCTGGTGGCATCCCACCCATCATTGGCCCACCCTGAGTGACTTGAGGTCCTCCCGGAGCTGATACTCCGGGGTGTACTTGCTGTACCATTCCGGCACCGGGATGAGCATTTGGGTGCTGACCAGGGGCCATTGGGTGACCCGGGGGGATACCGGGATGCTGCGGGATCCCTTGATGGGCAGGAAATGGCTGCGCCATCATCATCGCTGTACAACGAAGTCGCCGATAACGGGACTCCTAGGAATCGATGGACAGGGGAGAGCGAGAGACGGTGAAGGGGGAGGGGAGGCGGGAAAAAGAATGTTCTAGGAAGCAAGCGAGAGATTGAGAAGGGAGAGGTATTAAGACGAAAGGAGGGAATTCAGAAAAAATTATTAAAGATTGTCAAAATATCGACAGTTGGTGATGAAGGCGAGCGTCCGACTCGAAGCAAAGCGCGCTTGACGTGGAGGCACAACAGGCCGCTTTTAGCGTCGGAGCGGAGGCCAAGACGCAGCTGATGGGTAACTGAGCCTGCGTCTGGTATCGTCCAGAGCCAGACGAGCGCAGGAGCATGGATCGAACCCGGCCTAATCACCTCTGCCCGCCAAATCGGTCGGCCCCTAAAAATGTTCAATGTTAGTTGTCGGGGGCGGTCGGGGGAGGGTGGAAAAGATGGGAGAACGGGTGTGGAAAGGGAAGACACGGGTAAGAAGATAGATAAGTGGAAATGGGTTTAGGGAGGCCGGAGGTGTGGAGGGGCTAAAGGGCCAACGAAAGAGCAGACGGCACCTGTCGCGATCGCCAGTTCAATCCCTCACCCAAGAAATTCCAATACGGTGGGCACGCAAACACCGCCACGAGTTGACCTGAAATAACGACGGAGCCCAACTGCCGTAAGTGGATCAAGGCAAGAACGAGGCTACGGGGGAACAAGAAAAAACAAAAAAAATTAAAAAATCAGAAGGGAAAGAAAAGAGAGAGGCAAAAAAAACAGGAAAAAGGGTCAGAGATTCATGGGCAGATCTGCTGGTCCTGAGGCTTTTCTTCGATTCTCAATCCAATCGTCCGGCGCGAATCATGCTAGACGCTAATCCTATTCAGGTAGGTCTCACGTGAGATGATCCGCCTCGGGAAAAACTTTTTTGCCTCCTCTTTTATTTTTTTTTTACTATTTCTTTGTCGTTCGGTTTCTTCTGCGCGAATTTTTTTCTCTTCTTCTCCTATTCTTCAACCTCTCGAATTTGTCCTGACAAGGTTTCGACCAAGTTACGGATCGACCGCATGCTTTGTTCAATAATGTCTGAGCTCATGCAACGATCGCACTGTCATTCCTGACGTGGCCAATGGGCACGGATTTTGCTCGCCTTTCATAGCGGTCAATCGTACCACAACTTGACTAACAAAACAAAGATCAGGTCATATTAGCTGATCCTTGCGCGGTATAATGAAGGTCAGTCTCTCTCAGTCTTCTTCTCCTATTCTTTCCTTTCTCTCCTTTCTTCGAAGATGACAAACCACACCTTTCTTCTTTACTATCTCTGAGTCGCCCCTGACGAGACATTCGGACCTTCCTTTCCCGGTTGGTCTGCTACTTGCCAGTATATTTTGTCTGAGATTTACCATATACTATACATCGCTTCATTGCCTTGTTGTGAACTGTTCACTAACGGTGTTTGAAGCAGAATACAGGTCCATTCTTATGTCATCGTGCTAGTCCATAAAGAGAAATTTTCTAGAATAGCTGAGAATACATTGAACAATGCAAGAATTACTATGGAATTCACTTGGCCGTTAACCAGATGCCTGGCCCGTAGCCTAGTAGACCTTGAATCTTAGTAGGCCGTAATAGAGTTCACGCATCAAAGTACCTTCATCCTTGGCAATCGAGGTACACTGTTACCGCTGAGTCCACGAAGAATTCTTCTTGGGGCTAGAACTTCCCCTCATCCCAAATATACCCAATTGACCTGATAATAGATTCACACAAGTGTAACAGATGTTGGAAATTGCAGGCCGAAACAAAGAGAACCGCCGAGATTTCAAACTTTGACAGGAGCAAGACATATAATAATAGAACAGACATAAGTTAAGGGCTGTCACCAATGATACAGCTCGACCGACTTGGCTGACGCTGCTCTAAATGCATCCATAAAATCTAAGTTTATTCAGAGTCTGGTGAATAACGCCAGTCAAGGTAAATACGATTACCATATTATTAGGGCTTAATACCAATGTTGTGCCTCATGCTCCATGAAATACCTCAGGGAAGGAACAAGATAGACCGGAAGGATCAATTAGGTGAATATAGTCTTGTTCTGGCAAACACAACCCCTGGCATAGAATGTTGTGAAATACGAAGGACGGAGGACGGAAACCTAAAGTGAAACTATACTACAGAACATTACATGAACCCAGAAGCATTAACGAGTAAATGAGAATGGCATTAGGAGAAAAGGCAAGTGAAGGGCACTTTATCTATCCCTGAATTATTCCTGATAAATTGACGATTATTAAGACCGGGGTTAAGGAGGCGTTTTGTAGATCTTGTCGATCACCCTGGCTCTTTCTACCAAGGGCTTTGTTTCAACAGCGTCGACAGTCCTCCTATCATTAAACACCTTGCATATCAGATAGAGACAATGTCAGACGTGTGTTGAAGCAAAATATATGCCAGGCAGTGCTTCTGAAATTAAATGGACTTAGCTTAGCCAAGATCATATCAAAGATGACGTTGTATCTAGTAATGCAAGATGAAGGAGCAGCCTGAACCTTGGCCCATATGTATTCACACAGCGGGGCGATCCACAACGCCAAATCTATGTGCGTTGCAAGGAAGATATCTGCATCACAATATTGGGCAGAGCTAACTGTAATGAGCTCAAATAATCCCCAGGTTCAGACGGCACAGTTTTCTCAATACTCAAGAAATTGACTTGAGTCTCGCTGAGCGTACCTCGTGCTGATAACCCGCTATGGGCCAGGTTGTCCGGTACATTCCACCAGAGAACTCTCTCATCTATCCTCCGCGGGGTGTAGGAAACGATAACAAAGCCACACGGTATCTTGGGCATACGGCCTCAAGCGTCAGGAGCTTTCAAGCAACTCGGGTTGAAGTGAGGGGACTGTGATATATAGTTTGTCTTTATAACACTAAAAATGCTTCAAAATACCAATGCAAATCCTCGATGGTCTAACGGTCATGATTTCCGCTTGTCATCCCTACAGGAACAAGCGCGGGAGACCTGGGTTCGACTCCCAGTCGGGGAGATTTCTTTTTCCTTTTTTACCTACTGTCTCTACTGGGAACTCATTTTTACTTCTCTCGACATTACTGGAACCAGCCTACATTTAGTGTTCAGCCTGATCTGATTCTTACTTTGACTTTGAGCAAAATCGCAACCCTAAGCTAGCCATTGCAAATTAATATGTGTAGTGCAATCCTTATCTGCACATGTTCCTTTTCCTATACCGAGAGACCCCTGTCTAGTTCTTTGTCCACATGTTGTCACTTACATATCGGAGTAAGAGATAATTTAAGCTGTGCTCAGACTTTTCTAGTACATCATGATGCTCTTGTAGTATATTTGGTATCCGTCGGTTAAGTCAATTAGTCTTATTCAAGAAGAAACAGATTTCTTTTCAGGTAAGGGTAATTCATTTACTAGGTGCATGGCACCGTCCAAAGCAAATATATATGCTTTCCTCCTATTCCTTATCTCGGTTCTTTATATGCTTGGCTTTGGCCCATAGAGATATACTCTATCAGAGGGGTGTGGACTTTTATTGTAAAAAAGGCAGGGCTATAGCTGCGAGTCTGACTTTCTGCTTGTAGGCTTCTTGTAGTGTTAATTCACATGAAGGAAGCTGTTTTATCTTTCATTACTTCTGTATTGGATTGATTGACTTTGTTTAATGCCATGGCTGTACAGTTATTAGCGAAATCTCTTCAGCTTCCTCATATATCCTTCTATGTACGCGGTCTCACGGTTGGCCCGCTTGACCTATAGTATCATTGCACATTCAATGCATATATGTATTTTACTACAGGGCACGATCCAGGGGCACCGCATGTCTTGGTAGGAGGGGAACATGCACATGCCATAGATCTTCTTACACTCTTTGGCAATCCATTATGGGCTTGATGTGTTACTCCATAAGGTGAGAATACTTGTTCATAATTTCCCCCCCTAGGCAACTATACTTTCACAGGAAAAGAATGCCCAGGAAGATCCATTTCGGGCAGGAGAAATTGATAAGAGTAACTCAGCAAGAGTACAGGAGGGCAATTTGGTGACATCTTCCTCAAAAACAAGGTGTATTGTTTGACTTAGAGATGATCTGCTTGGCTTGCTATTAAACTGGCTGCTATTATAGAGCTCATGGCCTGTTCTGAACGTGTAGAAAGCTCAGTACTATCAGGCAGGAGCCCCAGAGAAAGCAAGCATAAATATTCATACAATCATGGCGTACCATTTTGATGCATTGTCTCTGGGTACAGTTAAGAACAATTGCAGGTAGACTTGAAGTGAGCCATACCATGCCATCAACCTTTTACCGAGTTCTTGAAACTTGTTGATCAGATCAATGCAAATATACTGCCCCACATGTTGCATATACAGTCAAGCACATACATCTATACTATCATGACAGTATCCTCATGCTACACATCTCGAGCCATGATGAATAGTGGAGAATTATTCATTTTTAATATCTGCCAGCCAGCAATGGCTAAATATTCACCTCAGTACTGTAGGGAATCTATTATTCTCATTGTTGGTGAATTAACTATACTCTTCAGGGACTCTGTATCATCTAGTATATCTAGATTAATGATGATATATACTCTTACCATTGTACGGATCCTCAACTAGCGGAGGTGGTGAGCCTCTTTCATCAATTTAAAGCATGATTTACCACGGCAGAGATGAGCTCGGCGCATTGCAGCCTTTGTCTCATCCTTCTTTTCTCAACAGGCCCTTGCCCGGTCTCCTCTAGCTGGGTCAAATGCTGCATCGCGCCTTTCCAACCCGTAATTAATGATCCAAATTGTTCTGCCTGACAAAGAATCTAACATCCTTAACATTCATTAGTAGACATTTATTTCGGTTGCTGCCTACAACTAGAGTTATTTCATCTATAAACTCTTTATCGGTGCTGCGCGTTAGTTATTTCTCTAGATTTTATCTTCGGAGCTGTGGGTAAACGAGCTCGAAGGACGCAGAGACTGTCGACGAGGCGCAAAATATGGACTACACGAAACGCTACCAATAGCAGTTGGAGTGTGTACATCTTTAATATACCCGCGAATATCTTTTTGGTTTATATTCTATAGGCGAAGCTCGAAAAGTAGTAAAAACTTTCCACCTGAGTGATATCTCGGGTATTCAGCCCTGAGGTTGACTGAGGTCTTTCCACTGGGAGCGTTTTGCACCTGGTATAGTATCTGCTTGTTGCATGCTAACGATTAAACAGCAACAACAAGAAGGCTTAGTTTTACTATTAGGATATAGCGGGATATCTAACCAGGAACTTCCTTATCATAGCTTTCAACAGCCTTTCAGCCCAGACATACTGAAGTTCCCGAGGAAGCAGTTGGAGCCATAACATCTGAAGACCAACCCCAGGTCTCCCTATTGAAGTATCCGTGAACATACCCTTGGAGAGTGGCAGTTACTGGTGTTGACAAGGGGGGTGGTTCAAACGCGCCTCTATAACTATGCGATATAGCCATATCCGCTACTGATTCAGAAATAATGCCTGGCAGAAATACATTAGAGAGATATTCTATGAGACCACAATGCTTGGGTTTATCAGCTTTGCTAAAAGAATGGGGCTACGTGTGCAGACTTCTATCAAGGCCAATGGTAGAAAAAATTGATATCGAGAAATAACCCCTTTAGGTATTGGCCGATTTTCGTAAACAATCAAGCTATTTAATGATTCAGGTGCACTTATGATACTTATAAGTTAATGACAAATACGATCTGATGGCGACACAGACAGCATTCATTCTAGGAGATGTATATAGTCCCTATAGTCCCCATGGTCACCATAGTCACTATAGTCACTATAGCCCAATAACAGAAAGACCATCATGACTGCTTTCTAAGTAATTTAGGTCCAACAAATATCTATAAGCGTCTACATGGCCACATCTTGAAAGGTAGGTATACCAATGGACCAAAGAGCGTAACTATTTAAAGAGAACCACGGATAACCAACTTTCTATTGCACCTGATATCAGGATAAATGCCACATAGGTACTCCTTCTTCTTCCACTGACTACAATCATGGAACTGATTTATCTTGTCATTGGTGTTACTAGTAACACTACTACTCAGCGTGTCGCCCAGTTCCTTTCCAAATGTTTGATTTTAGTCACACCAAAGCCCGGGCATATACCCCCCAAAGTCATGGCATCGTTAACAGCTTCACTTTATTACGTCTGGGAGGACAATTGTGCTTCATGGCATAGGCAAGCGTTAGAGAAAATTTTCGTTCTTACATTAGGATCCTGACTCAGAGAGGCTTTACAAATCTCCTTTGCTGGTTATTGAGTTCTATATATATTCGTTCCCAGCGGGTAGCACTTAGTCTGGCAATCAATAGCGGAACCGGTACAATACCTAGCGGCTGGGAGCTGCTTAATATCAATTTTTATTTGAGTTATTTGCCGGGTCGCTTAATGTCAAAGACAGTACTGTGTAAATACTTGGGGGTTTAGCAAACACAGTTGTAGAATTAAAGAGTGAACAACTGACATTTAGGGCTGCAATGACTAAGCATCAATAACGACCAAATTTACGTGCAGATCACATGATATCAAACTCCGGCGACCGCCCGAAAGGAGCAGTTGTTGAACTGTTGTTTTTCCCGACGACTCGATTGATGCAACCATTTGCTGCCTGCGGTCGAAGCAGATCCAGCATATCTTAAATCCGGTGGCAAATACTGCCCTGGATGTATTCGTCAATGCAGCGAGGCAGACTGCTTTCGTCTGTTGCACGACCCTGCCGATTTATTGCGCGCCGCCGATATGCCGCACTTGTCGGCTCGACTCCGCGCCGATTCCATCTTTCGCGAAGGTGGCAATCATCAGCGCCCTCCGATCCTGAAGATGCACGCGGTTCCTCTCCGGCAAGTGTCACTAGTGATATTCCGACCATAAATGCCGAACACACCGTACCCGGACATGATGCCTCGTCGATTACATCGCCCTCCGCAGAGCGCGCTGGGAAAAAGGTGTCGAGTCCATATGGATCGGCCGTGCGAAGAGCGTTGAGGAACAGGAAATCGCTCAAGGAATGGGCTGCGCCGGCTGCAACTGTTCCTTCCTGGTTTTATGAGCGTAATACCGTGGTTAATGGAGGCGATGGCCATGCCGCTTCAGATCTTCCACTAGTCAAGATAAGCAAACCGGGGCCGGAGAAGGCCAAGGATACGGCTGATGGCATGGCCCACGGTGGTAGTGGCGATGGAGAGCCGTCCGAATCCAGTGGTGTGCCCGACACCGGGGAGCGGTACGCTTTGACCGAGGCGTTGTGGGAGGAATTATGCGCATCTGCGAAGGCGGGCTTACGACTTCCCCCTGCAAAATATGCAAAAGAACCTTCGGCACGAAAGTCCCATCTCGTTCTTCAGTACCCCGGTGCTGATGGCATTTTGTTCCTAGATGCGGTTGTAAAAAGGCTAGGGCAGGAACTTGGTGCTGACGTGGTGACGCTCAACGCTCAAGATATTGCGCAACTATGCAGCGAACAGGACCTAGAGGATGTCGGCACGACCTCGCCTATTAGGTCTCTTGGCTATGATGTATACCGTCCAACGGCTTCGGAGTCCTGGCATGACGACAGCATGGGTGATGGAGATGATGAAGCTGAGGTTGAGATCTCTCCGCGCAGTTTGCGACCTGGTCTGAAGGGCCCAAAGTTTATCACTATTGAGAGTTCCCGAGAGGCAGGCGACATTCCTCTTCCCGGCATACTTGGCTTGAAATCGTTAGTATCTGCGTTCAACGGACCTGTAGATGGCTCGGCAGCATCGTCAAATCCCACGGATCGAGCAGAGGACCGGCGGCTCCAACTGATCAATGAGCTCATTTCCTCCGCTAGCGGGCCAAAACGGAAGTCGGCCGCCGAACCACCTTTGGATAAGCCTGCAGAATCTAAAAGCCCTGAAAACAAAACACCTGTACGCGATGTGGTTGTGCAGATCCAGGACTATGGAGAAATCCAGGCTACTCGTGAAGGAGCTAGATTTATTTACTTATTGCAAAAAGCTATTCAAGACCGTAGAAGAAATGGGTCTCGTGTTCTATTTGTTGGAACTGCCTCACAAGACGCCGCTTCAGAATCGGATGCATCAAGATTAATGCAAAATGCATTTGATGACCAATTCTCCCAAATGCTTGTCATTACACCTGCCATGGGATTGGAAGCAGCAGAGAAAGTTTTCACGGATGATCGAAGAAAACGAACATTGGATATCAATATTCGCCATATTCAAGAAATGCTTCGGACACGGTTGGAGGATCCCTCGACCCTCGAAGACGATATATTCGGCAACCGTGCTTGGCCACTGGATGCATCCATCGTAAAAGAGTCCGGACTTGAAGAGCGGTATTGGCCCTACAGCCAGGTGCATTGGGCCACAACGCTTGCACTTGGAAGTCTTTGTTCCGACGAACTCTTTGGTTTCCAGCACATCCAGAAGGGAATCGAAATGATGCAAAGAACAGATCGCATTAAGAATGACTGGATGCAAGAGAAAGCACCCAAAACGAAGAACACAGAGACCGGTAGTGATCGGGAGCGGCTGTTGAGTTCATTACGCAAAACCTGCAATTCACACGAGAAAAAGTTGCTGAATGGGGTTGTGGACGCCAAAAGTATACGTACTACGTTCTCTGATGTCCACGTCCCTCCAGAGACCATCGATGCCCTGAAGACGCTCACTTCGCTTTCTCTCATTCGCCCGGAAGCCTTTACCTATGGTGTTCTTGCTACGGATAAGATTCCCGGCTTACTACTGTATGGGCCTCCCGGCACCGGTAAGACTCTCCTTGCCAAAGCCGTAGCTCGTGAGAGTGGAGCCACTGTCCTTGAGGTTAGTGGCTCCGAGGTTTATGACATGTATGTCGGTGAGGGTGAGAAGAATGTCAAGGCTATCTTCACATTGGCCAAGAAGTTGAGCCCATGTGTTGTATTCATTGACGAAGCGGATGCTATCTTCTGCTCGCGGACCGGAGCCAGCAGTCGCACATCCCATCGGGAGCTCATTAATCAATTTTTGCGGGAATGGGACGGGATGAATGACCTGTCAGCTTTCATTATGGTTGCCACCAACCGACCATTTGATCTCGATGATGCTGTTCTCCGGCGTCTCCCGAGGCGACTGCTCGTAGACCTGCCCCTTGAACAAGATCGGCTGGCCATCCTGAAGATCCACTTGAAGGAAGAGAATCTAGATAGTTCTGTTGACCTCGCTGAGCTAGCTCGCCGCACTCAACTCTATTCTGGATCCGATTTGAAGAACCTCTCCGTCGCCGCGGCTCTAGCCTGCGTCCGGGAGGAGAATGACCTGGCGGCTCAGCACCAGGGCGACGAGCCCTACCAATACCCAGAAAGACGCACGCTGACCTGGAAGCATTTCGAGCGTGGAATGGAGGAGATCAGCGCATCAATCAGCGAGGATATGTCGTCACTCTCGGCGATCCGCAAGTTCGACGAGCAGTATGGCGACCGCAAGAGTCGGCGTAAAAAGAGCCCTGGATGGGGATTCACGCCTGCTAGCACCGAGGAAGCTAGTTCCGATGCTGCGCGCGTACGGACATGATATGGCTACAATATGGGAAACATTTTAGAGGGATTGGTGTTCATTCTTGCGACAATAGGATTTGGGATCTCACGCGACGACTTGTATACTATTAGCGATATGATAAACCTGTATCAATACATACCATAGGCTGAAAAGTGACATATAATTTGTTGAATTATATACTATAACTCATCCTCGTCCGAAATGCATCATGAAGCCCAACGGTGGCTGTTAGTTAGTCCCTCAGCCCTATCAGATCTGCAGACGAATTTGGCGATGACATCGACGAGTAAATCTCCGCCTTTTTCGTCGACGAAACCATCACCCGACCAACTCTCTCTTCTTACCCCCTCTCGAGAGAGTTACTTCGCGGGAAACAGGAAGAGGGACTCAAGAGAAAAGAGTCTCACAATCTACTACCTATTGCTATTAGATTCACTATCAATAACCTAATATCCCTACACGAAACGAATCATTTTCTCCTCACGCAACACTCCACACGACCTTTTACCCCTCACAAACGCTCACCCGCTAAACTACCAACACAAACCTCCACGCACTCAAAGATATTCAAAAAAAATAAATATATTAAAAATGGCCACCGAAGCCCGCGACTCCGCAATCCGCGAAGCAAAACTCTACGTCCGCGAAATTGTCCGCAACGACTGGACCTTCCACCCCTCCACCGACGCGGGCGCACCAGCTTCCGCAACCCCCACGCCACCGGAGCAAGAAGTCACAGCATGGCGACTGCGCACATACGACAGCTCTGCGTCGGAGCTGGAGCCGCTTTCTTCACCTACAATTACCAGTCCGCTTAGCGGGTATGACTCTGCGCAGATTGAGAGTCCGATTTTGTCGCCGGTGGGGGAGGAGAGGGCCGAGCGGAGGCGCAAGCGGCGCAAGCAGATGGAGGAGGAGATGCGGTGGAATGAGGGGCTGAGGACTTGGGTGGAGCGGCGGGATGCATGGACGTGCGCGAAATCGAGGGAGGAGATTATTGCGAGGAGGCAGCTGAAGCAAGTGCAAACTCAGGCGGAGGAGGGAACTACCGTTAACGAGGAGACGCGAGACCAGGGTGCGTCTTCTGGGTCTGCTTTTTCGAGGCCGGCTTCGTCTTCTTCGCGAGATGAGGCGAATCTCGCGGCGAGGACCGAGGCCTCACTTTCTATTGCGGAGAAGGAGGAATCGGGTCCGTCGTCGGTGTCTGCTCAGCCCCATCAGGGTGAAGATCACAAGGAATCTACTGAGACGGGGGCCACAGAGCCGGAGATTGCTCTGCGACAAACGGTAACAGATGATGCTACGGGCACCGTCGCGAATGCTGCGACGCCCGCTCCTGCACCCGCTACCGCTGCAGCCACCGCGACTGCCTCTTCAAAAGCTCACCAGGGTTCTGAAGACCCCTACGTCCCCGTCGTACCCTCGCTGATCTCCACCTCCAACCCCATTCGCGCCTCGATCACACCCTCCATGTACCCCTCCATCTACTCAAAGGTCGTCGTGCAGGGCTTAACCCCCACTGTCCCGATCAACCTGGCCGACGTCACGAAGGCAATGGTCCAAGGCTGGAAAGCAGATGGCCAATGGCCGCCCAAACCAGCCACCACCAACCTCGTGCTCCAAGATACCGCGACGGTGCCCAAGACCGCCGAGGACGGGCAACCGTCATCGCCAGAGTCGAAGAGGAGATCGGGCGTCGTCGGCGCGGTCCGTAAGGTACTGAATTTCTCGGGTTTCCATCCTCATCCTTTCCATCGGCGCTCGAGTCATAGCGCTCAAGGGGACGTGAGCGGTGCTGTGAATACCGAGAATGCAGGGAAGTAGATTTGATTTCTCTGTCCGTTTTTAATTTACGGTCTCTCTCTTCTTTTTTTTCCTTTTTCTTTCCCCCCTCCCTCGTCTTTTACGATTGCCGTTATCTGGTTTATTTGGATGCTGTCATATTATGGACAACTACGCGCTCTACCCCACCTCGTCTACTTTTTTTTTTCTTTTCTTTTTGTGAATGTCGACATTTATCAGTGTACTATTGATAATATTTGAGATATGTATGATTGACGTGACGTCAGAAGCAATGATGCTACCCCTCCCCTGAATGTTCCTCTACGTGTATGTATAATGCGATTGATCTCCTGGCATGAAGACGCATGTTTTGGACGCCATGCTTGACGAATGAAAGTGGTCATTAAACAATTCATTGGATGCGCTCCCTTCTATGCAACCAATCATACAATCAAACAAACACTAAAGTACATACATACATAAATGGTTCATGCTATGAGTTATGATATGATTTTTGTAGTTCATCAATTCCATCCAAACCAAAGACACCATGTGCAGACTGTACCAAACAAACCACATACGCCTCTTATTAACAAAATACGCCATAATTAGCTTCAATAGATAATGGTGAAAGTGGACTGTGCTCTAATGGAGAGTATCAGATGAGTCAAGAGCCCGTAGCGTATCCAAGAAATTCCGAGCAGCATCGTCGAAGATCGCCAACGGGAAATTTTCCAAATTCGCAACCATGGATGGCTCGAGGTTTACCTCCTGCGGTTGGTGGCCGCCACGTCGAGTGAAGTAGTATTTGCCCTGGTGTCTGGACCAACTCTCGTTGATGTAGGTCTGGAGTTCGCGCGTTGCTGAGATGCGGATCTCGTTGAAGAATTTTGGGGCGTTGGTAGGTGTGTTTTCGGTTGTGAAAATGTTGGATGGGTGAGGGATGTTTTCTGGGTTGGTTATGAGGAGCTGGTCATGTAGGAAGGATGTGCTGAACAGTATGAACTGCCGGAATGCGTGTATCTGGGATATGATGTTGTCACCAGTGTCGGTGGCTCGATCAATGTAGTCCACGACTCGCAGGGAAGACGTTATCATTTCGATGAAAGAAGCAACCGTGATTACCACTGGGGGTTCTTTGAGCATGTTGGTATTGCCGACGATGCTATACAGAGCATGGTACGAGGACTGGAAGACCGAGCTGAAAATACCCACGACTGATGCAACGCAGTTCGTATCTGCGGTGTCTATATGGAAGAGCAATTCTTTGAAAGTGTGGGATATGGTCTGTATGATCGGTTGACTCAGCAGCCATGCACCGGGGTTGGTGAAAGCCATCTGAAGATATGCTGGAAACACGGACTGCAACAGGGTAGCCCTGAGGGTTGGCCTAGCCGGATCTCCCGCTTCATAAGTATGTGCTATGGAAGTTTGCAGCTGGTCGACAAGGTAAACCTGCTGACCGTCTATAGCCGCTCGCTCTGAAATGCCCTGGATGAACATGATCAAGGTTTTTGCGACCTTTTCAGATGAGAGCTTCGGTTCATAGCCTTTTAACCGTGCAACGATGTACGTCGGGTCGGTTGAAGGCAAAGGAAACGAGGTTGGATCGGTAAAGAACGGGTCAACGGGACAGATATCCCTCGTATGCTGCTGTAAGAATCCGACAATCCGGTGGACAAAGTCCACGTAAGCCCCTTGTGCACTTGCTGCGCTGTTGCCCAGCTCCAGATAATTTGCCTTCATTGAGGACATCATTGTCTGGATGAGTTCACGGTACTCTTGCTTCTCAGTTGAAAGCGCTCTACTTGCTGCAATCTCCAGGTCTTGGACGTGTGCGCGCATGTTTGACAGTAGACTTGATATTAAAGACAACCGACGTTGACTGAGTTCCTCCAGCGTGATTGAGTATCGACCATCCTTTCTATCCACAGAGAAGGGTAAATTCTGCAACAAATTATTGTTCGGCTCGCAATTCAACAATGCCTCAGTTAAAGAGTGCTGGAATTTCAACATCGATACTCGTTCAACTAAGCTCGACATCCACATCCCAAGGACTTGCATTTTGCATTCAGACATGAACCGAGCATCCTTTTCAATGCAGCTTGCCAAAAACTTAGGCGTGAACTTTCTAGTTTGCACCGTCTTTCGAAGCACGGCCCAAGAATCACCATCGTAAAGGCTAAGATAGTTATCCCAATGCCGGAACCCATTTTTCACAAGCACTTGGGCGATAGAGGTCCAACAATCGACAACATTTAGGAGAATTGCGTCCTCCGGGCAGTGATCCTCACCAAAACTGTTAGAGACAAGCTGAGATACCGCTGGGTGAAGGACCTTTTCCATGTATTCAATTCCTTGGGGACGGGTGGCGGGAGAAAACTCATTTCCGTACATTGCCTCGATGTCAGTCCAATCTCCATACTCTTGGCTATCTTCATCCATTGGCGCTGGTGGGTTTGCTGATCCAGGAGCAGAGGCGGAGTGGCACTTCTGAACATAGGCCTTTAACATCTGTAGAGCCGCTGACACTGTCGTGTTGACACGAGCAAGCCTAGGATTGAACAGCCCCAATACTACACTGATAGGTGACTTAGAAATCAGTCTATGGGCGTGCTCCAGTGTTGGGGCCGATTGAATAGCGTTCTGTAAGTTATCCAGGGCTGTCTTCAGTAGTGACTCGATCTGTCTCTGATTCTGTGAAATTGTCCGTTCGATCAACTGGTGAGAATACTGATTGTCCTTTGTGTTTTGCGCTTCTATCTCTCTTCGAGCAAGCATGTGCTGTTTAATGAATTCGCTAACAAAGTAACTATGCCAATCAGCAAATGCTTCTAACCCAGATACATCTTCGTCCGTCGTCAACTTGAAGCGCACAAGTCTGACCCATGATCGAATGCTGATATTGCAAGTCTCGCGGTGGGAATTGGCAGGATGTACAAGGTTCTTTATGGCCTCTAATCGAGGTCGGCACCCATCTGGGACCGCGTAATATAACGCACAAAGCAGATCGTGGTGGTTCCTTAGAGCATCTAGATCTGCCTGGTGGATAGGCTGTTCTTTTGGGTATACTCGGCCGTGATTTGGTAATAGACGCCAAGCGAAATTCCGTACTTTTTTCTTATCATACCTCTTGGACAAGAAGCGCAAGCCACTTGCAATGATCTTTATAAAGACATGGAAGCATGGGTCACTCTGCGTGGCGTCAAGGGATGGATTGTGATCAAGCTCATCCAAAAACGAGGGAGACGTGTAGTTCTCTTCCTGTTTCAGATTATATAAGGTGTTCCTCGCAAAGAAATCGTAGAGCGTATCTAAAATGAGTTTGCAATCCCTCCATCCCCAGCCGTTGATAAGCTGGAAGCATCTGAGAAATAAAGCTCGGCAGTAAGCGTTATAGGAGATAGATGCTGAAGTATTGGGCTTATAGCTTTCCAAAACAGGGCACAGCAATTGTCTCACTATTTTCCAGTTGTTGCAAGCCTCCCTGAAGCGTGATCCAATCCGGGCGATTCCAAGAGCGTCAATTTCGTCTAACGGTAGCGTAGTAAATAGCCAATGCCACCTCCTTTCTAAGCGACCAATATTCTTTGTATTGCTCTGGTCGCCGATTGCCAACAAAGAGTCGGCAATGAGCTCTTCAAAGCAGCCCTTCAGCTTTTCCGTACTGTACAATATCTGCCGAACAATGACGTAGGCCTCAACGGCTGGATATTCGTCTCGGACCCCTTTATCGCGTTGTTCGCACACCTTGTTATCTTCGAGAAATCTGCGAATATTGATTTCCCCTACTTCGCTCGAGATGGCTGTAAAGGCTTGCCTAGAAACTGACCTCACGAGTTCCAAGAGCTCTTCTGCCACGCTGTGATTAACGAGCTTATGACAAGCTATCTGGTATGTTAAGTTGGCGAATGCCACGTTGTAAGAAGCAATTCTCATACGAGACTCTGTCCCTCGAGCTGTCGGCGAGACTATGGCGGTTAAATTATCATTGACCTTGGAGATAAGCGCATGGGCCCTCGTTATAAAGCCTGTTCTATCGATAGGATCTATGAACGTTAGAGCCTCTGTAACGTACTTGACTAGGGTCCTGTATATAATGCAGGTGCGATCGTGTGTGTTTTGAGTGGCCGCCTCTGTGGACATCGTGTCGCTCTGTTCCATTTCCTCGAGTATGTTCTCAAATGCAATGCCAAGTTCAGAGGACACAGCGTCGTTCCAAGGTCCCCACCGAAAAGTTCGATTCCCAACATTCGCAGTAAAAATGCCAGCATCTTGGTCGAGATCACGCTTGCCGATCTCAAGCGAGCGACTGAATTCTCCACTTCCGATAAACGAAGATTCGTGGAAAAAGGTTCCCAGGCACAGAGGGGTGATTCCAAAATCCGTAGAGTACGAGTGTTGAAAACCGCTTAGTCCCTCTGAGACTCCTTTTCTGGGATGTGCATCTTCCCCTTGCACCCTAGGAGGGTCTAGATCCGTGGACAGGATCGGTGGATCCGTGTCTCCAGCAGTGCTAACATCCAATCTCATGGGAGTACGTTTCTTCAACTTCCGTTTGATTCGAACTGGACGCTTTGGGAGCGATATGCTCACATCGTTCGACTCGCGAGTGAGGGTGCTTCCCCGCGCCTTAGCATGAACAGATGCCTGGCTACTGTCGACAAGAAACCGATCCAGTATAATATTTCGGTCCACAGTCTCGGGCAAGCGTTTTTGCCAAGTATTTTGGTTGAGCAGGGAAAGTGACCTTTGAAAGGATGGCGCTCGGGAAACGTCAAGACTCGCCATTTCTAGCCCCACAGGTCTTGGGTCGTTCCTTTTTAGGGAGGAAACAACAACGTTTCTCCGGACAAACCAGTTGTTGCCATGTTGAATACGCTGCATAGGCTTCTCTGAAGTGGGGGGGGCTGTAGTAGGTGGTGGAGCTTCTTGATCTGGCATCTGATTCTGGGCGACATTAGCATCGTCCGGTCGTATCGATGGTCCAGCATTGATGGGGCGATCTTTGTTTATTTCCCCAGATCCATGATTTCTGGGTCTAATTTTCTTGTTTGAGGAAAGATCCGCCAACGGTGGTCGCCTGGGGGGCTTTGCTTGAGGCCTGGGCAACTTCGACTGCCGAATACGCCCGGCGCGCCATTCGCGCAAGGATGTGTTAGCATCTTCGGTGTCCAGAGCTGAACTCATCTTGATGACTTTGTTCGAAGGACTTCGTCTGCTCCTATCCTGTCGAGATCGTGCTTTGCGAGCAGCAACTCTGAGGAACTGTGGCTGCTCGTTTCGAGGCCGAGAAGCAACATCGGGAGCATCCAATATACCAAGCCTTGGAGGGGTGTGTGAGGAATGTTTCTTTTTTTCCCGCCTGTAGATGGGATCGGTCAGCCTCGCTTGTTTTTGAAGGCGAGGCCGTTTAGAATGACTGTCGGAACGAGTAAAATGGCTCTCAGACCTTTGTCGTTTTTGGCCTCCCTTTTGGGATCGAGGAGCTGAAGTTTCACGCGTTGCTGACGGAAACATGTAATCGATGCGATTGTCTTCTGGAATGTCCTCGCCCATACCTTCCGCTAGGAATGTGTCATCAAATCCGACCAAGTTGGCCAGTATCTGCCGCGCATTGCTTTGGCCATCATTGCCGTCACCTTCATCCGCATCACTACCATCAGAATCAGCTAAATGCTTTAATGATGCCAAATGCTCGACCGGATTTGACGAAGTTGAGGGGCCGGTTCTCTTGATGATCTTTTTAGCAACACCCTTGGTGTTTTCTGTTCTGGAATTCTTGTCGCGATGGCGCTGTGTAGAACTTAGTTGTGCATCCTTTTGTCTTTGTTGGTCTAACCGCAGCCATGAAGCCGGAAGTACACCTTTGATCCTACGTTGTAGTTCACGAACGTCC
This sequence comes from Aspergillus caelatus, assembly GCF_009193585.1. Lineage (NCBI taxonomy): Eukaryota > Fungi > Ascomycota > Eurotiomycetes > Eurotiales > Aspergillaceae > Aspergillus > Aspergillus caelatus. The sequence goes on from NW_022475418.1 coordinate 70,519, forward strand.
TCTTCAGGCTCCTGCTCTTCTTCTCCATCCTCTCCATCATTTTCTGAGGCGGAATGAGAATGTTGAGAGGCTGCGGACTGGGCATCAGCAAGCTCTCGATCAACGCCAGAGCTGGGCCCGTTGGCTGTGGTGGTAGCATCCCGCCCTCCCCGCCTCAGGACTGTGCTAGGCGTGTTTAACGTTGGCGGTGTCAACCCACGAGGGAACCGAAACTCAGTGGGATTCCATAGGGCCTGTGGGGAAGAATTACTTCCAGAGCGTGGCGGACTGGGCGGTATGTCCCAAGCCAAGCTATTGCTTAAATTGATAGGAGATGTACGGTTGTTTATAACCACTTTAGGCCGAGGCTGATGCCGTGATGAGTTCCTATGATCGTCTGGCCTTGATACTTTACGTCTCTTAGGTCCTCTGAATTCGTTCTCAGATAAGTCCTGGTGGGACGATTGCGGTTGACCTTCATGAAGGTCTTGAGTTGCCCTTGCCGCAGAGGTAGGATTTCTTTCCGCTGGAGACGACGGGGCAAACTCGAAGTCCGCGGCAGGGCTGCTCGAAGGTGGTAGGGTGCTATCAAAACTTTGACTTTGACCTTCGGCCGCCGTCTGCATTGTTTGCTGGTATTGAGCGATGCGAACTGGTTTGATCCCTCTGGCCTTCATAAGCTTTTGGTATTTCGCATCTTCCAAAAGATACGGGTGTAACTGGATGGGGTTGCGCTGTCGTAAGGACCTTCGTGCCGGCTGAGACATCTCTCGCAATATATCTTCCGGAATTTCGAGAGGAGGGAGTAACGCCTCTAGATTACTCCCTGGCGGTGGATTCTCTGTGTTCTCTTGTTCATCCTGATCACCTTCACCCAATGCCAAAGAGTGGAGGGACGACAGCGGAGAAGATAAAGGAGAAGGGTTGGCATTCTCCTTATTCTCCTGTTTCTCACCAGTGTCTGGCACTTTCGAAGGAAGGCCAACCGACCTCCGAGAAATAAGATGGTCTAGCTGTAGTTCGTCTGGTGAAGAGGTAGGTACGTCCCATATGTCTTTAGGTTGCTCTCTTAACGGGGTCGACGGCGGGCTTGGTCTTGGTCTTGGAGTAGCTGATAGAGTCGGGGATGGATGCAACTTTCTCCTAGGCGTAGCATCCTCGTCATTGACGTCTTCCGATAGCGATCCTTCAGTTATATCCCTAGCTTCCTTGTCGGGCACCTCCTTGGCCGAAGACTTTGCTTCCTCGTTTGCCTGGACAGGCACATCATCGACATTTTGACCGGCTGTGACAGATCGGAAATCATCAACAATGCCGCCTTGGGGGGTATGGTGCTCCTCTTCCTCGGTGTCTTCGTCCGGGGGCCTCTGGGGAGCTGTATCGAGCGCATAAGGCGCCGGGAATGCCCCAAGCTCATCGTCACTACTGTCAAGATCCTGATTCACCTTTTCCGGGCTGCCCAACCCATCATCCTCATCTGAGTCCGGTACAAACCCTCGTTCCCGCCATGATTCCATGGCCCATCTCACTAATACTCCATTACTTCGTAGGCGTAGGCTGTGAACAAGGGATCTCCGCACCCCCAAATACTAACTGGGGATAGATATCACCACTGATATAAAATAAGTTTGAAGGAAGTAATTACCAATTAGGTGGTGGCCAGTTCAGAATTGCTTGAAAGTGGATGTCGGGAAGACGCGTTGAAAATGTGGGGAGACGCGACGGAAATTATTCATGGCGGAACTTTGGCGATTGATGCGGTAAATCTGTTAATGACTTCCGACTCTGGACATCCTCCTTGGCCTCACTGGTCTCCCGAGAAACGGCCTAACTAAAAAGCAAAGGAATAGTGCTTGTCATTTCTCATTCTACATTTTTCTTCTGATACTACTATGAGTCGAAACTGGATTCCGGCGCTTGTAGCCATCGGAGTGGGTGTCTTCTCAGGTCAGTACTGTCCAGAATGCAGAATGCAGAAAGCCAGGACCGTTCACTAACGTCCGCTCCTACACTTAGGCTATTATACCTTCCAACCTTTACTGAAGGATTTGCAGATGGAGAAGGCAGGCTCCCAGCGGTACGTCGTTTTACCTATGATGAGGATTGCCCTTCCTTCATCCCGTCCATGAACTGATACGACGCCGTTGGATATTTTCAGACTTCAACTTGGGGAGCAAACTGTAGCCCCTAATGGCGCTCAGACCCCTACTGCGAACACCAAAGAAGGCTCGAACCCTCCAGTGACGCCAAATACAGAAACCACGCAGGGCGGAAATACAAAGTAGATATCAATGGAAACATACCCAGCTTAGTGGCGCTTGCGCGGTGCGATGCGGCGATGCTCTCCAGGCACATAAGTGACCTGCCAGAGCTCACGCTATCATACCAAATTCTCAGAATTTTGAAAGGCACCCCATGGAACATATAGAGTGAGTGGAAAGAGGTCCGCGTCAAACCACACCTTCTACCCTTTTCTGGCAGTAAGTCGGCCACTGGCTCTTGAACTCTCATGATTGACCATCAAGGGTATGTGCGTGATCCCAAGAGCAATAGATCTTGGAATTTAGTGGTGGCTCAGTTTGCCGACTAGCAAGCATCCAAAGTAAACTCCTCTGCAAGCCTGTAACTACACACATTTTATAGCCACTATTCGGTCCTTAATAAGTGTTACTTGGTATATTTCTACAAGTGTCAACCTTTCAAAAATTATAACTAAAAACAGGCCCTATTTCCTATAAAAACTCCCCCCTGAACCGGGTATGCCAATCACTAGATACACAGTAAGACGATCAACGGGAAAACCATGCTTCTTCAATATACAGCCCATCCCGTTTAACAAGACATTTTAAATAGACCCACGGTTTTTAAAACTCGACTTTTCCAGATACGCCAGCTCCATTTGCACCTGACTGCCAAACTGATCAGTCATACTTCTTCCACCAGCTTTCTAGGCCCACTGCTTTCCAGGGATGGTTCCCCAAAGACTCGTCCTGCTGGAGCACTAAGCCATTCCTCTGATATAATCATCCTGCTTCCCTCGCGCCCACTAATCCATCTGACCATAGCTGGATCCAGTCTCTCGAATTCCTGTGTCTGCTGCTCTGCAGAGGCCGTTTCGGCCGCTTCAGCAGCCGGAATGCGACCACGCCTCTTCGGGGCTTGCTTCCGTAGAAGCCTATTGATTGTATCCATCTATCCTATTGCGTCAGTTTCTACTGTTTAACAATTATAGAGAGAATTTTGCCTCGATAGCCATCGAATCGAGAAAACAAGACTTTATAGTACTCACTTTTTCTTCTTCATTGCGCTTTTCGCTAAGGTTCTTTCTTCGGCGAGCCATTTCAGCACGGCGCATGGCGCGCTCCTCTGCGGTCAAATGCTTCTTGACTTGTGGTTCTGCGCTGCATTAGACGATATCTCCAAAGCAAACTCGCAAGGCTTGCACAAGGACTTACCCATCGGGAGTTGCAAGAAATCGTTGCCCAAGTTACCCCTTTGGCGTTTTGTCATCCTGGCGGGATCGGCAGTAGGAGTATCATCATCACTATCGAGATCTTCCTCGTCCTCTTCATCCTCATCTAGGTCCTCCTCGCCTCCATTGGCGTTTTCAAGTCCATTCTCATCCTGATCGTCAGGCTCACCTTCGGCATCCGATTCAGGATCAGAGAGCTCCTCATCATCTTCGTCGTCCTCGGCATCTAGTTCCATCTCTTTTGCCTCGACGCTTTTCACTGCTTTAGAAGTGGACGCGGCAGATTTGGCGTGTCTTTTTGACACTGGAGGTTGCGGAGGAGCATCATCCATGTCTAAATCTCCATCCGCATCTGCATCCTCGTCTTCCTCACCGGGAGCATCTTCATCGTCCACTTCATCTTCTTCCTGGTCGTCCAGGTCTTCGTCGCTCGTGTTAACTTCGACGAGCTTCTTCTTGGGCCGGCTAGTCCGTGGCCCTGTAACTATGGGGTTTTCTGTGAAAACATTGACAGAGCGTCTTGAGGCACCATTTCGTGTGGTACTACTCGTAACCTCGCGCAGCTTACTTGAAGGCATCTTGACAGTTAAACGGATAGATCTCCTTGACTCCTCTGGAGTGTCTGAGGGAGACCGGAAGACAGTCACTGATGAAGATGCGACAGCGCGGGTAACTCTGGTCGGGGTTCTGGGACTTGCGTTAGAATCCAAGTCTGGTGGATCATCCCGCACAGGGCGGGAGCGAAGTGAGCGACGCAGAGACATAATCAATCGACAGGATTGACTTGATATGGGGTATGGATGGAAAAATGATAGAGCAAAGGGTATAAAAGGTAACAAGGTGAACTTCTCAAGAATCGACAAACGAACTGAGTTTGTAAAAACGCAAACAGAAACAATCAGGGAAAACACAAAATGAGGCGGGGGTTTAGTCTCGTATAGGTGGACAATAGTAGTCAGAGGATAGTCAACAATAAGGCTATCTGAGAAGGTGGTGTCATCTGATGGTGAAGCAAGTTCGGTCGTGGTAGAGATACAGAGGGGAAAAGAGGGGAATGATTGATGGACAAGGAAACAGCCATGCGGTAGTTATGACCGACTGACTACGTGGGCCAGTACAGAGAAGTGGTGGTGATGCAGTTCGGGAAGGCACAGGCCATCAATCCCTATCACATCTTTTGACGCCACTTGAAACTTCCCATCCGACATGAAGGACAGAACCAATGGGAACATTCTGGACTAAGATCTCAAGCGGATACACCAGTCAAGGGCGGGAGCGCGGTGAACGCAGTGTTGGTGCGTTTTTTTCTCCTGCAACCCCGACAGGATATTACTGTCCGTCCTGTGCGCTGCGTGGACAGGGATCCCTGACCGAACAAGGGGGGTGGATACAACTTTAATATAATCGGAGAAAAGTGAAGGGAACGAGGCGAAACGAAAAATAAAATAAATGAATAATAAAAAAAGGGGTACAGTAGTAGACTAAATCCACGGGTAAATGTGCCCTGAGTACATGGATGTATGTATACGAAAAGGAATAAAGGGAAAACTCACAAAGGGCTTCGGATTGGTGAGATACGTACCACCCAATCTTGCCGGATTTGACGCTGTTTGTATATTCCAATCGATTCTGGAGGATCAGTGTATATATTACCCAGTCGAACCAACGGCTCGCACAGTCCCTGATGATCTTCTTGGTCTATTCTTGTCGCAAATGAACGATGGGGAGACAATCGGACCCCGTCATGTTCATCGTTGATTCTGCCGCCAGGCGGTATCTCTATTCCTGACCGCCTACCCTGGACGGGTTGGCCATGTGGACCAGCATTACCACGTATGACAATACCGAGATTAAACCTTCTCCGGAGGACGAGGACAACCGAGGTCGCAAGAGGTCAAAGCATTAGTACTTAGTAGTACTAGTAGTTCTTCCCTCACATGGTCGTCGAACGGCCTATCTTTTCCTACCTCTCTCACCTCTTTCTCTTCCAATTGATTCATTTCATGATACAATACTTTCATTGTAATCAGGTCGTTCTTCATCATTTTTAACACACCATGGCTGATTCTAAGCCCAAAACCCCTTCAATCCCTCAATGGCAACAGCCCTCCGCCACCAACTCCGCCTCCGCATCTCCGCCGAGCTCCGATGATGCTTCACGATCGGAACTTCTACAGCAAGCGACCAAGTTTTTAGAAGATGAGTCCTTGCGCGACGCACCACTAGATCGCAAGGTATCATTTTTGGAATCGAAGGGTCTCCGACAAGATGAAATTGACAGTCTGCTGGGTGTGTCGCGAAACTCCGAGGCAACCAGTAGTACGGCTGCAACCGAGGGCGATAACAAGACCAGTGAGTCTAGCATAATGAAGGACACACCAAGCGACTCAGCCTCTTCATCGCCTTCCACTTCGACATCTCAATCATCCTCTTCTCCTGCTACCACCATAAACAATCGGCAATCCTCGTCCGCTCGTGACGTCCCACCGATCATTACCTACCCGGAATTCCTCGTCAATCAACCCAAAACCCCTCCGCTAGTGTCCCTTCGTAGCCTCATCTACACTGTCTATGGCGCTGCAGGTCTAGGCGCTAGTATCTACGGCGCAAGCGAGTACCTCGTGAAGCCCATGCTCGCCAACCTGACAGGTGCACGACACGAACTGGCCGAAACAGCCCAGGATAACCTCAAGAAATTGAACGAAAAGCTAGAGCAGAATGTATCCACCATTCCTCCTCAGCTCACGGCGCGTCGTGCTCAGTCTATTGGCTCAAGCTCTGATGATGAGACCGAGTCTGTCACATCCGACCCAGCGGAGCTATTCCACCGCGATGTCGCTGTCCAGACCACGGAAGATTTCAACCTGGAGAAGTCATCCTCATCAGCCGCGAATACAGCAGACACAGAATCTTTTGACCCCAGTGCAACTGTGAATACACATGTAAAGCGACTTGAAGTCATCAGGTCGCATCTTCAAGAATTCTCCGAGACCAACAAGCAGTCGAGTACGTGCGATGATACTGTTCGCAGTAGCCTTAACGAGCTACATCATTACCTAGATGGATTACTATACAGTAAATCTGGCTATGGCGCGGGAACCGGCTACGGGGTCTATAGTACTCCCGGCTTTGACAGCAGCGGACACACGACTGGCTTGGGTAAAGGCGAGGAAGACGCCATATCCAACTTCAAGTCTGAGATTAGAGGTGTCAAGGGTGCTTTATTGAGTGCCCGGAACTTCCCTGCTAGCCGGGGACCGAGAATCAGCAGTGGTATTGGCAGATGAAGAGAGGGTGGCCTTTATGCTGATTCTTTGGTTTGAGGAGACGAATCAATATCATGTGAACATATATGTTTCTTTTTCTTTTTCTTTCTTTGGCTTGGTTACGGAAGAATGTATTGGTTTCCAGCAATAACCAGCATGGCGTTAGGAATGATCTGGTTTACAATGGTATCGAAGATGTCTGCTATACTTCGATTGCAATGTATACCTTGACGATGGCTTATATTTTACATTAAGTTACACCTAAAGAGATAGATATATCTGCAGTGTATACGCATAACTACAAATCACATTCTACAAAGCCATGCTGAATAATCGATAACTGTACCGGAGCTTTCTTATCAGGTTTAAGAATGATACTGTCATTGCAGCATGCAAAGCACAGATCCTGAAACACAGATAAGTTCGATGAACCATCCAGAGCAACAAAGACGGGGAGAAATAAGTATCTGTTCCGATTTTCAACCTACCACAACGGCAGCGGATTCATTCCAGCGCAATACTACCAGAACATTCAATCGAGTTCTATTATTTTTTCCTAGAAAGATTTTAATAACAAAGGCTCTTTGAACCGATCATGCTAAACTTAGTATAGGATAATCTGGCATGGTGTTCTCCTAGAAGGTCTCCATATCGAAGGTTCTCAATTGCCCGGATGGTGTTACGAATATTTATAATTCGAGATTGAGCCACTTTTTGACTGTCCTTATCCCTCAAAGGAGCTGGGAGCTGTTTACCCTGCAAGGTAATAATTCACCGTGAAAGGACCGGAATGGTTTCATGTTGAGTTCTCTGTAGTTTCCCAAGGATTCAAACCGCGCGTATAAATAAAACCGTTTTAAGTCTCATTGTTTCTACAAATGGTCGTCTGCGACGATCTTAATCATGAGGTCTTCCGTCAAAGAAGCTATGTGTTTCTGTTCTTCATATAAATTTATATAAGGCCTCATGATCACTTAAGCAAATAGGCTTGGTGTGCTACCGAACTATTAGACTGAAGATTACCCACACAGCCTGAATTGTTCTACGTTCTCAGTGTTATTTCATTCTTATGCATTGCTACTGACACACCCCAGCTTCTGAAGAGGGCTTGGGGGCTTATCCACTCTTCATAGCTGGGTTGCGGGTGGTTTAGACGCTGTAAAAACTGGATCTGGTTTGAAATCTACTGCTGATATTTCGTAAACAATGAACATAGTAATAACATTTAGACAAGAAGAACAATTTCTAGACCAATACATGAGAACGTCACACTACTGGCCTTGAAAGATAACCGACCACTACACGAAGCACAGACCCTTCTTCTCCCACACACAACTCATAAAATTTGCTTTATGCACATTCACTGTTTACAAGCTGTGGCCCTTTATGGGGTTGCCTTGCTCATGCTGATGAGACGTTTCACACCAACCTATTCATTTGGTTAAAACGACTCGAGTAAAAGACACGACAATTTATTTGATAACTTACCATCCACTGACCGCATTCATCAGTCCTGTTTGTCAGGATATCCACGTGAATAGCACGCGCTGCCTCGTAATCACGCGCCTGAATGGCACGTGCCAAGTCTGCCATGTCAGAAATGGTGTTCGGCTTGAGCAGATCTTCATTGTTCAGGTGATCGAACAGAAGGTTCAACCGCCGGTCAGCATCTTCAACTTGTTGCTTGAATGATGTAGGCGCACGGCCTTTGATGCGCTGCATATCCGCCGAAAGGATCTCATAGATAGGCATTGCGTCTTCAGGGATATGGGAGCGATCACCAGGTGCTAGACAAGTTAGATGGGTGAGGTAAGGCAATTCGGAGAGTAACTTACGATACTTGGGGGTCGCAGGAGCTGGAGTCACCTTCTGTTGTGAAGAAGCTGTCCCGGGCCTAGAGGCTGTGGCTGGAGGCGGTCCCTGCTGCATTGGTGGAGGGGGATGCGCTGGTGGTGTGCTGGGAACATACTGGCTCGCCGCCGGAGGCTGGGGGGCATATGGTGAGGCACCTGCCTGCGGAGGTGGGGGAACAGGGCCCCGCGCCTGGAGCTGTGGGTTTGCCGCTTGAGCTGCCGGGCTCGGAGCGTACCGGTTAGTTGGGGGAGGCATAGACGGCGGAGCGTTGTAAGGAGACGGGCCACGTGGAATTGGCGCCGGTACCCCCATGGTGCCGGGGGTTAGCTGAGGAGGAGATTGTGGCAAGGATGCATAAGGGTTTGGAGGCGGGGTAGGTCCTGGGGGGATAGTAGATGGTGGAGAAGTCACCCGGGGAGGTGGAGCAGTGCCCTTTGGTGGAGGGGGAACTGAGGGTGTCCGCTGAGTAGGTGGAGCCCCGGGTGGTGGAGGCCCTTGAGAGATTGACGGGGACTGGTTCGGGAATGGCGAGGTGATAGGTGCAGAAGCTCCGGCGGGAGTTCCTCTCCGGGGTGTCGGAGCCTTCGCGAAGCCTTCGGGAAGATCGTTCCAAGCAGGGAGGTTGGTAGCTGTAGTGTACGTGGTAACAGTTGCGGGGGATTGATTCGACGCGCGTGGTGGAGGAGGCACCGAGCCACCTAGGGGTTTAGCACCATAGGACGGTGCTGGCGTGGGCTGGTATCCTGTGGGAGCATAGCCGCCTCCAGAACCCGGCGCATATGGGTTCGTTGGCTGTGGGGGGGCTGCAGCACCAGGCGGGGCGTAAGGGTTGGTAGCAGGCGCTGGAGGTGCGTATGGATTGGAAGCAGCAGCCGGGGGGGCGTACGGGTTGGTAGCAGGCGCTGGAGGTGCGTACGGATTGGAAGCAGCAACCGAGGGAGCGTACGGGGTTGGAGCTGCGGCGGGCGCAACAGGAGAGAATGTTCGTTGAGGCTGGTAAGCGCTGGTAGTTGGAAGAGGCTTGTTCAGTGGCGTTCCACGACCAGTGGTCGTTTGCTGCGTCTTCTGAGTAGTTGGCTGCCTCGTCGCCAGCTTGATACGATTTCTTGCAACCTCGGCCTCGGGGTGCTTCTCCGGAACAAGGTCCAAATACTTCTGGGCCACTTGTAGTCTTCCATGGGTAGCAACCACATCAGCATACTCAATATACTTGTCGTACAAGCTGCTGAGCTTCCAGTCAGACTCCTTGGTACGCTCCGTGTCCTGGAACTTAGTGACCTGGCGGAAGATTGTCACCTTCTCGATCAGCCTCTGCAAAGCACGAACATGGATCGAGAAAGAGGTGTCATTTGCAGCTGTTTCAAGGGCCTTCTGCTCATTCTCGCGAAGCTCCTCGATCCAAATCGCGACAACCTTCTCCAGCTTAGAGCCAGCCAAGAAGCAGAACGAAGCATCTTTGCGAAGGCTCTTGTCGTCCGAGACCCGAATTTGTTCCTCTAACCTGTCACCGAGAGCGTCACAAAGATCAGCAAATTCCTTTTCTTCGGCAAAGGTGCACAGCGCTGCCATGACTTCCTTCCAGTTAGACAGGTCTGCGTTGTACACAACATCCCAGAGATTCTTGCCAACAATGGATGCTAGCAGGCGGACATAGTTCGGACTCTCTGTCTGCTTGGAGAAATAGTGCTCCTGCGCCTTTGCGATGCACTTCTGACCTCCGCAGATAGCAATCATAAAAGCATCGGATAGGCGATCTTCTTTGAGAGCGACATCCAGTGCCTTCTCAAAGTCACCAAGGAGCAATGCCCTCGTGATTCCCTTGTCTGCTTCCGCCTCGGAGCCATTAAAGATATGGAATGGATTGTTAGTCTTGGCTCCCTTCGACGCAGCCAGGTCCGACAAGAAGTTGTCTGCTTCAGGGCTCGCATCAAACATTGATTGCAGGCGTTTGTGCTTCTTCGCGCCCGGCCCGCGGGTTTCTTTAGGCGACTCTCCATTAGTTTCCTCCTTACCCAAGCCCAGGTTAGCCAGCTTGTCAGCAGCCTCATCAGCAGATTGGTCCTGGAACCCAAGATATTCGGCAAGTCCCTTACGGGGGTTCTCAGAGATCAAAGCCTCGATGACCTTCCAGTCAGCTTTTTCTTCCTCGGTGGCAGCGTTTGCGGCTCTAGTTTCGCAAATGCTTCGAAGATCGCCCTCCTTGAGAGCATTCTCAAAGGTCTCAGTAGACTGACCAACAGCCTCATCTACTTCGAACGGGGTGATCTTGATCTTGGAGGCACGTTGGCCCTTCTCCACTAAGTTGACAGAAACCACCCTGCCTCCAAAACCAAAAGTGGCACCACAGGGTCTCTCAAGCCACTTAGGGGCCTTGGGCAACGAGAAGCTCGAGACCTGCGGCTGGGTCTGTGCCTTTGCAAAGAAATCCTCCCCATCAAGTGCTTGGTTCTGGTCTGCGATGGCTTGAGCAGTTTCAGTGCTGGTGTTCTGAATAGTCTGGACCGCGATCTTGCCATCGAACGAAGCTGTGGCGAAGAAGTTAGGGTTGTGAGGGTTCCAACGAGTCTGGAAGGTCCAGTTTGTGACGACAGGGAATTCGCCATAGGCGTGACCAGTTTGTGGGTTCCAGCAGAGCGTGCGATTGTCCTTTCCAGAAGAGAGAAGCAGATCGGGATCGTGGCTACACCATGAAAGCGATAAGACGCCAGATTCGTGTCCTTTGAGGACCTATGGAACGTCAGTGATATCTGTATCCCTATGTGCTAACGCCAGGATGCCCAAACTTACCCTTTCTGGAGCATGGGAATTGCGGAGATCCCAAACATAGATCATGGGGTCAGACTCCAATGGTGTCGCCGTAACGAGTTTCGTAGGCTATATCGTGTTAGCAGCCACATTAGTTTCCAGGATGACGGGCATAAGCATCTTACCTTCTCAGGATCCCAAGCAACGGCGCTGACAGCTTTACGGCCCATATTGTTGAGAGTCAAACTCTCCTTCTTCGTCTTGACATCCCAAACAGTGACAAATCCTGCACTGCTACCGGTAACTAAGATATGTGCAACCTTCTTATTCCAATCCAAACACTCAATATCATCAGCACGGGCAGCGGTACCGAGTCGGTATGGGTTTGCGACATTGTTCAGATCGGAGATGTAGAGCTATTTCAAGCCATCAGCAATGTATTCCTGCGATTCTCAATCCTGAATTTGGTCAAGTACCTCTCCTTTTGCGCCACCGGTGGCCAACAAATTGGAATGTCTGGGGTTGAATTGGAGGGCCTTGATGGCGCCTGAGTGTTTGGAGGTCCTCGAGATCACGGCGTCGTCACTTTCCGGTAATCAGCCAATGGAACAATGTATGAATGACGCTTTCCTCGGGAACACACCTCGATCCATTGATCAGCTTATCGGCGTCCCACAAGTCCAGCGACCCGTTTTCCAAAGCACCAGCTATTACTCCCCGTGTGTTGTCCTCGGATGGGGTCCACGCTAGGTCATTGAAACTATATAAGCAGCCGTTAGTATATCACACTTGCTTCATGAATCGAAAACGAGGTGATAATTACCCGGAGTCGGTGTCAAACTTCGCAATAGGCTGCAACTCTTCGCCGGTGCTCTGACGGTCCAGGCCCAGGTCCCACAGCTCGAGACATGTTTCATTCGAGAAGTCAACGTCGACTGCGCCGGCCCGAGTACCGGTAGCAATTAATGGCGATGCTGCACCGGGAGACCAGGCAAATGTGGCCGTCCGGGGAATCTCCCTCAGACGAACCATGTTGAAAGGAAAGGAGCGGAAGGAACGAAAGGTACTATAGATTAGGAGATAACCAGACTAAGGAACGGTCTGGCAGCAACTATCATAAAACGGGGAATCGACGAATTATTAGAACTAAAAGATGAAAGGGATATTTCCAAACGTAACCTCCCCTCCCTAACGAGACCAGAGGGGTGTATGAAAGTTGCCAAGTAGCAGCGGGATGCGATCGAGACGTCAACTGCACAGTTCCCAATCAACCAAGTGTCCTCCTGGAGGCACCGGGGCGATTGGCGCCTAACCCGTTCGGGCGCTCGCCAAAACACCCGCAGAGGCACGTGATATCAGGTTGCTTGGTCCAGAAAGTCTGGGCAAGGTATCATCCGTGGAGAGCTGCGAAAGAGCGTGATATTTGTGACTGGGGCAGAGCCCTCTTACCATTAGCTACAACTCTATGGTGCGATAAGACTACCGAGTTTCCGACCAGACACACCATGAGCGAAGCGGCGCGCTTGAAATGTACCGTCTATGTTGGGGGTCTCGACCAGGCGGTTACTGTGCAGACGCTGGCCGAGGCATTCGTTCCCTTCGGCGAAGTTGTTGATATCACGCTCCCGAAGCCCGACGTTCCCAATTCGAATGAGCTCCATCGCGGGTTTGGCTATGTGGAATTTGATGTACCTGAAGATGCAAAAGAAGCGATCGACAACATGGATGGAAGCGAGCTCTACGGGCGTACGATCAAGGTTGCTGCTGCAAAGCCACAGAAGGACAGCAATGAAGGCCTAGGAAGCAAGACGGCGATCTGGGAACAGGTGCGCAAGGTGATTCATCTTCGTTACGGGCAGATTTCTAACTACGCATGTGCAGGAGGGCTACTTGGCCAAATACGCAGTCGACGAAGAGGATAAGTTAGCGGCAGAGCAGGCTCAAGCAGCAGCCAACGATCGTTCTCACGACCCCATGCAAGGATTGGAAGAGCTGGACGTCGCTGGTCCGAAGCCCGAATAAGCTCTAGAAACTCGAAGGTCATGAAACAGGAAGCCGTGCGACAGTAATATTGCAATATTACTCCATCAGAACCCTCCGTTCAAGCCGTACTATATACACGCGCTCCAACCGAGTTTTTTTTTAAGAAAAAGTTTCAATTTCTCCCGCGACATCAAATTTCCCGTGAATAATACAGACCGCCGACAAAAATCACACCAAGGATCGCCATTGCAATTGAAATATGGTAATACACTTTAGTGCTCACGGCTCTCAGGGCTGTTGCGGCTAAGACGAAGAGTCTTGTCGGTCATGAGCTTCCTGCCGCTGGAGTAGATAGCAGCTCCAACAGCGACGCTAGAAGAAAATGCGTCAGCATGAGCGCAGGTTTAGTGTGGGGAGGTAGTAGCTGGGGGGATTGATCATGTAATATAGAGTTCAAAGAATCTCGAAACAGTCAACATACCCAAGGACGATACCTAATGGTAGAACGGTTAGACACATAGTGGTTCCATGAGGAAAACCTTAGATCCATGACATACCGAGAGGAATCAACTCCGGGGGGACCCTCTTGAGGGTGCGCAGACGCTGGGAGATAGTGTGAGCTGCAGCTTTCAGTTAGTCCAATTACATCCCTAAGCAACGCCTCCTGCAATCAAAAAGTCAATTGCAGGTCGTTAGAGTTCCCATACCGCTGTTGGGCTCCTTCTATAGCGATCGTTAGCACACAGGACTCGAAGCCGTTTTTTCCCGGAACGAAGAACACCAAATGGGACTTACAGGAGTAGGGAAAGCAAAAGGCCGAGAGGCCTGCATCCGCAAGACACGAGTGGGGAACATGGTGAGGGTGGACGCTGAGGTGGGAGCAGAGATGGTGGTGGGATGAAGATCAGATGTGGTGACGGAAGCTCACGACGTTTGAAGGGAGGTTTGAGTAGTACTGCCTTAGGCTGGATTCGGGTGTTTAGGAAATCTTGCCGCATGAGTGGCTCGCTAGACCGCCCGCGGTCACTCCCGGATTCACTGCTTCACGGGATCATTCCACCACTCCACTGGCGCAAACCTCACCCCATCTTCCTTCTCCAACTCCCCTCTCACCCACGCCCAACCCACCCCATATACCCCTTTAAAATTTATTCTAGAGACCTTTCTGTCTCCTTACAGTCAAAATGGGTGCTATTCCTGAGGCCGATCCCGATGAGCCCATGGAGACCAAGCCCTTCAAGTTCGTCACAGGTGAGCTTAATCGCAGCCAATCTCGAGGTTTAGAGCCTCAAATCGGAGTCAATTGCTAACTTAAGTGCAGCTGGTACGTGATAATTACGTCTATTACCGATTGGATCGCTCGCAATGCCGCTGCAGTCGAGGTTTTCATATCGGGTGTAGTCCATACGTGGTGCTGACAACTTCTGATGTAACAGGCTATGATGCTCGCTTCCCCCAGATGAACCAGTATGTAAACTTTAATGATCTACGCCTCAATTCCTCTAAGGCAATTGCTAATTCCCCTCTTCACTCCAGGACCAAGCACTGCTGGCAAAACTACGTCGACTACTACAAGTGTGTCACCGCCAAGGGCGAGGATTTCCGTCCATGCCGTCAGGTATGTCACTTTTCTCCGTATCCCCGACCTGGAATCAAAAGAAACCCAAACCTGCATGTAAAGATAGACGGGCTTACCATTGATCCAGTTCTACCACGCTTTCCGCTCCCTGTGCCCCAAGGCCTGGACTGACCGCTGGGACACCCAGCGCGGTATGTAAATTTCTTTCCCAAATGGTTAAAGCTGCCCCATCAGCGACTAATCTCACTTCAACAGAGGCTGGCAACTTCCCCGTTCGCCTGGACCACTAGACGAGTAACAAGTCATTGTTGATTGATTTTTCAAGCATTTTTTGTGTCAACATGTACTCTACCTGATCAAAGCGGGAATACAAATTCGTCCCTTGGATTGGCTCGGGAGAAAAATATATATTGATTCGCCGTAGTTGAAGATCCATTGTGCTCCTATTCTGGTCTATCTATTGTTCTTCGCATCTGTAGAAGGCTTCACTATACGCCTTATGGTACCTGCAATTAGCGCCTTTTGTTTCAACCAATATTAGTAGAGATATCGGTAAGCGGAATATGCAAGAACGATTGAGTTAATAGCCCCGACTGTCAACCCAGTAGAGTTTAGTCTTCTATCTGATATCCAAATGGACAAACCATTCTATCTATTCCAACTCATAATATAGCCAGTATATGTCCAATAAAAGCCAGTGCTGCAACCGCGAAGTCACTTCCGGCACTGAGACAGTCTATGATAGATAAACAATTGCTGAAGCAAAGGTCCGATACCCGGTATATTTCATCCAGGCTCTCCCAATGCAAGGGTTTCTCGGTGCAGCCAACAGACAGCACTCGCAGAAATCGAGGAGCCAAAAGGGACAGCACTCGCAGAAATCGAGGAGCCAAAAGGGACAGCCAAATCACACGGGGGCGTGAGGGAAAAAAGAAAAAAGAGAAAAA